>NW_028229434.1:127500-350000 GCF_041138505.1 Cibotium barometz | reverse complement strand
ACACACACACACACTCTCTCACACACATACACATGTACACACCGCACATACACTAATGAAAACGCACACTATCTCCTCCTACACAAACTATCTCCTACATAGAAATTCTCAACCTCTCTCTCTCTCTCTCTCTCTCTCTCTCTCTCTCTCATGCACACACACTCTCTCTCTCTCTCTCTCTCTCTCTCTCTCTCTCTCTCTCTCTTCACGCACACTCTCTCACATAGAAACTCTCATGCACACACACACACACTCTCTCTCTCTTCACGCACTCTCTCTCTCTCTTGTGCACACACACACATACACTCTCTCTCTTTACACACACTCTCTCACATAGAAACTCTCTCTCTGTCTCTCTCTCTCTCTCTCTCTCACACACACACACACTTAAATAGATTTACACATATATATAATTTTAATTAGTTAAATTTTAGATTAAATTTTAATGGTAGGGATGAGTGGTGAGGTGTACTCACTCTCAAATAAATGCATCTTTCATGTAATCTCTCTCTCTCTCTCTCTCTCTCTCTCTCTCTCTCACACACACACACACACACACACACATGTACACTATTTATATATACATGCTTATATACCTATAGATACACATACATACATAATATATATAAGTGTGTGTATCTATAGGTATGTAAGCATGTATACAAAGATTTCATTGAAAGATGTGAGATGAGATCTTCTTAGATTCAAATTCAAAATTGCTTTGAAAGATGTGAGATTTGGCTCCTCCTCACACTTGAAGGAGGAGTGGCCATTTTGAAATAGGCCCCCCTCCTTTGCCCACGTGGAGGGAGGGCCACTCTCCCTTAATCCTGTATAGATTACTTAATCCACATTCATTTCATATAAATTCCCATTCTCATATCCAATCATATCATTTTTCATCTCATCACTTCTATCCTCAATTATCCTCATCAGATCTCATCGACTCACATTTACCCATATCCACATTTCATCACATCTCATCCATTTAGACCACATCACATTCACTCACATCACATCTCACTCAGACCACATCACATTTGCTCATGTCACATCTCATTCAAACCAGATCACATTCATTCACATCTATCCCGATTCACATGACATCACATCTATTCACATCCCATACCATTCATTCTCATCCCGATTCACATGCCTTCACATTCATTCACATCCCTTATCATTCATTCACATCTCGATTCATACGCTATCACGTTCATTCACATCCCTTATCATTCATTCACATCCTGACTCACATACCCATCATATTCATTCCCTTCCCATATCATTCATTCATTCACATCCCATATCATTCATTTATTCACATGCCTTATCATTCATATCTATCCAATTTACATCACATCTCATCACCTCTATTCTCGTTCATATTCATCACATTCACATCCACATATATTCTTCCACATACATCCACATCCATACTTATCACATACACATCCACATCTATCCTTTCAGCTACATCTACATCCATCCTTTCACATATATATATCCACATCCATTTTTTCACATACATCCACTTCCATTCTTCACATACATCCACATCCATCCTTTCAGATACATCCACATCCATCCTTTCATATACATTCACATCCATCCTATATCCTTCATTTACATCCTGATTCACATGACATCTCATCACTTTTATTCACATCACATCTATCCATCCATTCATTCACATTTATCTAATTCACATCACATCTATCCATTCATTCATTCACATTTATCTGATCCACATCACATCTATCCATCCATTCATTCTTTTATAAAAATCAACTTTAGTAGGAATAACACTTTTGGTAAAAATCCTTTTATACATCTATTTATGCATAAATTCAATTTTAAGGAAAATAGCACTTTCGAAATAAAAATAAATCCTTTATGCATCTTTCTATGCATAAAATAAAATTTAATGAGAATGACACTTTTGAAATAAAAAGAAATTCCTTTATGCATCTTTCTATGCATAAAATCAAAATTAATGAGAATGACTCTTTGAAATAAAAATAAACTCCTTTATGCATCTTTCTATGCATAAATTCAAAATTAATGAGTGACTCAATATGCATCTTTCTATGCGTAGAAGTAAGTTCTAATGAAAATAACTCTTTTATAATAAAAATATTTCCAATATGCACCTTTCTATGCATAGAATGAAAAAAAAACTTTCAGAATACACAAACGAAGGTGATTACTCTTTTTGAATAACATAAAGATAAAACTTATTTTCACAGAGTTTAAGAAAATTTTGCCATAACCTCCTTTGTATGGCTGACCATTTCTCAATTTTTACATTCTAAATCTACTTAGAATTTACCCCAAGATGAATTTAGCACTCTAATTTAATGAATTCCCATTTTTTTAAGAGAAAACAATACGAAAAGTTTAACTCTATTAATTGATGACACATCTTAGATAAAGAAGGGCTGAATTCAATGAAGAGAAGGGGGAAGTCTTTCCATCAAGGCATAACATCCAATTTCAATTTAAAGGAAGCAAGAAATCATAAAACCATAGAATAGAATTAGAAAAAAGTAGAATTTCTAACTTACATGGAGTTTTGTGAGCTATCCTTTGGCTTGAGGGATTGAGGGTTCTACTCTTGCTTGGATCAAGAGTGGCACCAATTCTTTGTAGAGGAAATAGTCAAAACAAGCTTGACTGAAATTCCCGTGGAGAAATGTTTAGAAGGAAAAATTTTCAGTCTAATGGACCATTATCATGTTAAAGATATGAATGATAAGATCTGAATGAATTGTTATTTAATTCTGAGTTCTATATAAGGGATATTTATCCCAGTATTCTGTTGGGTTGGCCAGAATATAGGGAACCCCAGAATAAAATTGGATCTTAAGAAAAAGAGTTGTCCTCTACCTTGCGAGATGAGGACACCTCGCACTTTTTTAAGTGGGGTAGAATGTAAGATTCCTCCCCAGCCTTCGAGGTATACATGAGTAAGAATCTCCCTTTTTGATCTTATAGTTATTCCCTCTCTAAAATAAAAGAAAGATTCTGTTTAAAAAAGGAAAACCCTTTCCCTAGAATACTTCTCAGGAGTTCCACCTATTTTAAGGATTCAGAACAATGAGTTCAGAAGTAAAAATCGGTGTTTTGGATACCAAGGTTTTGGTCTTCATTCGAGTACGGCCCAAAAGAAGTTCTTTATCTATTGGGGAGTATAAGAAGTTATCCCCCAGATATTATGAGCCTTATCTGAATTCACAGAAAGTAAGTGATATAGCTTACTAACTTCTTTTATTTCCTCATCTCAAAGTTCTTAATGCCTTCTATAGAAAATTGTGCCAAACCCAAATCATGGAAAGATGGTAAAACTTCAGTGGCAAGTTACCGTTGGCTTCTAAGTTACGCTAGCTCTTTCCTTTATATAAGTCGTAACTTTTACTTGTCACTCACAGTAATCTTACTCCCATCGATCTCCTTCTTTCTTAATCTCCTTCATGGCTTGGCAACAAGAATTAGTTTTATCCATGATGATTTCTCACCTTCAAGACGCAAGCGAGTCTATGAAGAAGGATTTTATAGAACAGTATGAGCGCTCACTTTTTCCTCACTTGGGAACTTTTGTAGCTTAGACCAAATGGCGGACCTATCAAAACATAACTAGGGTAACACCCTGGGGTCAGTAGCACTTTCGTAACAATGTCCGCTTGGCCATGGTTATTGAAGCTTTGGGTTTGGGTCCCCGATACTACTGCGTCATGAGATCAAGACATCTTGGGTTTTCTGAGCGGGTCTTCTTAGTGGCGTGTTTTCTTCCTCATGAGAAGATATACCTTTACCCCGTTTTTGGCTTACCTCTCAGAGGTCCTTTTGTTAGATCACCTCATACCACTGAGATAGGTGCGACAATAACCAGCAGAATCATTCTCATAGATGAGTTACCCTATACTTGTGCAGCTTGTGAGTGCTGCTTTTGTGACCATATGATGGACGGGCTTATGGAAGTGTAAAGAGTTCTTCTATCTTTACTGTATAAGTTCCGAGAATGAATAAAGTTTAAATCTTGTTCTTATTTTGAATCTTGCTCTCTTTAAGACTTCTCTTGGTGGTTAATCTTGATTAAAATTTTTCTCTAAGTCTCATATTCATGCATCCTGCCAAATTATCCCAGTTTGTGAGATGAGGTCATCTCGCATTTTTCAAGTGGGATAGAATGTAAGATTCCTCCCCCTTTAATCAATCCCTCTTCAGAAATATAAAGACCTTGTTTCTAACTGTTTTAACCTAGAGAGAGAAAATATTCTAGAGAGAGAATATTCAGATTATGAATATTTTTGGATCTAAAAATAACTCATCTTATTAAAATAAGTTCCCCATATGCCTTCACATCTAATCTAATTTTACATCACATCCATTCTCGCCCTATCACAACCCATATACATCTTATCCTATCACATACACTTCTTACCTCATCCCATCCACATCTTATCAAATCTTAATTCATCTTATCACCTCATAACTTATTTCATAAGCATCTTATCACCTCTTGTCACATCTTATACACCTCTTATCACATCCTATCACATCTCATATCTATTTATAGAATACAAGAGAATTCTTATATTTGATATAAGATTTCTTTACACATTTATTTATGCATAAATTCCATTTAAGGAGATTAATACTTTCGAAGCAAAAATCAATCTTTTATGCATCTTCCTATGCATAAATTCATTTTAAATGAAAATGACACTTTTGAATTAAAATTCAATCTTTTATGCATCTTCCTATGCATGAATTCAATTTAGATGAGAATGACACTTTTGAATCAATCTTTTATGCATCTTCCCATGCATACATTCAATTTGGTAGGAATTACATTTTTAGAATAAAAGAATTTCTCCTATGCATCTAAGTTATGCATAAAATCCCTTTATGATGAAAATCACCATTTTAGTATAAAAAGAATATCTTTCATGCATACCTCTATGCATGAAATCCAATATGATAAAAGTAACACTCTTACAATAAAATAATCAACTTTTATGCATACCTCTATGCATGAAACTCAATTATGATAAAAGTCACACTTTTATAATAAAATAATCAACTTTTATGCATACCTCTATACATGAAATTCAATATAATAAAAGACACACTTTTATAATAAAATAATCAACTTTTATGCATACCTTTATGCATGAAATTCAAATATGGTAAAAGTAACAATTTTGAAATAAAAATTTATCCATTATGCATACTTCTATGCATGAAAATAAAAATGGTAAAAATAACACTTTTGATATAAAAATTTATCCATTATGCATACTTCTATGCACGAAATAAAAATGGTAAAAATAACACTTTTAATATAAAAACTTATCCTTTATGCATGATATTAAAATTTAATTTCTCCATGATTATAATGAAATTCTTTCAATTAATCTAGGAAGATAATTCCTAGAATATGGTAGGAAGTCCTCTTTTTATACTTTGAATGAAATTATTTTATGCATAATTTTTATAAAAATTTTGCCATAGCTCCGCTGCTATGACTGATAAATCTCAATTTTTCTAAGGGATAAAGCTTATCATTAAGGAAATAATTAAAATGATCTCTAATTGGATAATCAATCCATAATGGATTGAATCATCAATATACATAAACTAAAAGCATAGAAAAAAAAATTAATTTGGCCTCAAGCATAGCTTAATCTTGGGTTAAAAAAAAGCTTTATGAAAAGCTTCATTTGGATTGAGAATGGGTCATGAGTATGACCATTTCTTGAGTGAGAGAGAGAAATTACATAAAAACCATTACAATTTAAACATAAAAGGAAATTAACTTCAATAGCATTTATTAAATTATGTAACTCTTCACTACTATGCACCAATTAACTTCAATAGCATTTAAAAAACCATACCAATTAAGCTTCGCAAGCTTGAGAGGGGTTGAGAAGAGAGAAACATTGAGAAATTATAGAAAAGATCAATATTCACTAATTACCTTACAAATTGCTTGATTCTTTGTTCACGGTAGAGGCCCCTAACCAATCAATTGGTTAAGTATGTTGATGGAGCCACTAATGTGGATTGAAGAAAGAGGGAAGCTCCAAAAACTAGTGAATTATTAATGAATTCATAGTTCTTGGCTTAGGTGGAGTAGAGTAACGATGCATAATCACTATATATTTTTCAACAAGGGGGAGGCTTCTATTTATAGGAAAAATTGAGCTCCTAACCAAACAAACTGATTCTAGAATTTTCTAAATCAGTTTGGTCAATATTTGACCATTTTTAGGTCAGTTAAGCTAACTTTTTGGAACTAGACTTGAATGAGGAGAGAGGAGAGATGAAATATCTCAATTTTTATGAGTTTAAAACTCATTCAAGCATGTGAAATATGCACCTCCTTTAAAGAACTCCCCTTCCTTACATATGTGTCATAATGGAATCATTTTAATATTGCTCATAGTTTTTTACTAATAAACCTTGTACATTTTCAACTCTTCATCTTATGTGAAATATGCACCTCCTTTAAAGAACTCCCATTCCTTACATATGTGTCATAATGGATTCATTTTAATATTGCTCATAGTTTTTTACTAATAACCCTTGTACATTTTCAACTCTTCATCTTATGTGAAATATGTACCTCCTTTAAAGAACTCCCCTTCCTTACATATGTGTCATAATGGAATCATTTTAATATTGCTCATAGTTTTTTACTAATAAACCTTGTACATTTTCAACTCTTCATCTTATGTGAGCATTTACTCATTTTTGGGTATCTTCTTTTACAAATTGGATTTATCTCCTCCCTACACATGGATTGATGCTATTGGCCCATAGGAACGTTAATTGGACCATAATCCAAAATTTTTGAAAATCTAGACCCTTAGGCTAAGGTCCTTTATACACATTTCCAATTAATTCCAATTGCACATTGGAAAATTCTTTTTGAATTTCTGTTTCAAGGGAATTTATCTTAATTATAAGAGATATTTTTCTATCCAAAAATATTCAAAATCTGAATATTCTCTCTCTAGAATATTTTCTCTCTCTAGGTTAAAATAGTTAGAAACAAGGTCTTTATATTTCTGAAGAGGGATTGATTATTACAGGGGAAGATACTGGACATCAAAAAGGGGGTGGGTGAGGAATCTTACATTCTACCCCACTTAAAAAACGCGAGATGTCCTCATCTCGCAAACTGGGGTAATTTCGCAAGATGCACGAATATGAGACTGAGAGAAATTTTTTAATTAAGATTAATCACCAATTAAAAAATCTCAAAGAGAGTAAGGGTCAAGACAAGAACAAGATTTAAACTTTATTCATTCTTGGAACATATACAGTAAAGATAGAAGAACTCTTTACACTTCCATAAGCCCGTCCATCATATGATCACAAAAGCAGCACTCACAAGCTGCGCACGTATAAGGTAACTCATCTATGAGAATGATTCTGTTGGTTATTGCCGCGCCTATCTCAGTGGTATGAGGTGTTCTAACAAAAGGACCTCTGAGAGGCAAACCAAAAACGGGGTAAAGGCATATCTTCTGATGAGGAAGAAAACACGCCAGTAAGAAGACCCGCTCAGAAAATCCAAGACGTCTTGATCTCATGACGCAGTAGTATCGGGGACCCAAACCCAAGGCTTCAATAACCATGGCCAAGCGGACATTGTTACGAAAGTGCTGCTGACCCCAAGGTGTTACCCTAGTTATGTCTTGATAGGTCCGCCATTTGGTCTGAGCTACAGATGTTCCCAAGTGAGGAAAAAGTGAGCGCTCATACTGTTCTATAAAATCCTTCTTCACAGACTCACTTGCGTCTTGAAGGTGAGGAATTATTATGGATAAAACTAATTCTTGTTGCCAAGCCATGAAGGAGATTAAGAAAGAAAGGAGATCGATGGGAGTATGATTACTGTGAATGACAAGTAAAAGTTACGACTTATATAAAGGAAGGAGCTAGGGTAACTTAGAAGCCAACGGTAACTCGCTACTGAAGTTTTACCATCTTTTCATGATTTGGGTTTGGCACATTTTTCTATAGAAGGCATTCAGAACTTTGAGATGAGGAGATAAAAGAAGTTCGTAAGCTAAATCACCTACTTTCTTTGGTCCACAATATCTGGGAGATAACTTCTTATACTTCCCAAGAGATAAAGAACTTCTTTTGGGCCGTACTCGAATGAAGACCAAAACCTTGATATCCAAAACATCAATTCTCACTTCTGAACTCATTGTTATGAATCCTTAAAAAACAGGTGGGACTCTTGAGAAGTATTCAAGGAAAAGGTTCTTCCTTTTTTAAACAGAATCTTTCTTTTATTTTAGAGAGAGAATAATTATAAGATCAGAAAGGGAGATTCTTACTCCTGTATACCTCGAAGGCTAGGGGAGAATCTTACATTCTACCCCACTTGAAAAGTGCGAGATGTCCTCATCTCGCAAGGTAGAGGACAACTCTTTTTCTTAAGATCCAATTTTTTCCTGGGTTCCTTATATTCTGGTCAACCCAACAGAATACTAGGATAATTATCCCTTAAATGGAACTCATCATTAAATAACAATTCATTCAAATCATATCATTCATATCTTTAACACGATAATGGTCCATTAGACCGAAAAATTCTCTTCTGAAGATTCCTCCACGGAAATTTCAGTTAAGCAAGTTCTCGATTTGTCATCCCTTAACTTGATCTACCGGTCAATTGTTAACAATAGCAATCTGACACAGCACAATCCACTAATCTCATAGTGATTTGCGGAAATCATTATCATCATTCCAGTTATGAATATCATCACTGGGACTCGTCCCATTCATGCTCATTGTGGTTTCGCTCAGCTTATTACATTTCAACTAAATTTCGAAAATCATCATTTTTCAATCAGAATCCAAATCAATTCATCAATTCTCAAACATAATTAAAAATCATATCAACCACATTCGAATTCATCATCTAGATAGCATTAACGCTTATAATTTCAAGTCTTAGATTTACTCGTATATACTGTCAGTAAAGAGCTGCAGTATACTCTCGGTATATACGGGTAGTCACGGGCCTTGGAATTATAAAGTAAATACCATCATATCTAGGCCTCAAGCAAGTCAGGGATTCTATATAATTACGGTATTTCCATCTGAAGACCCAATTACCAAATTACAAATTGCAGCTTGAATATCAAATTGTATGAATTATATCACACAATTATAACCTTTTTGTGCTTCTTGATAAATTTTTGACATATTTGGTTTCTCAATTGATCTTTATTAGCCAAATGCTCTGATACCAACTGTGAGATCCCTGTTCCCACCGAGCAACGGATTCAGGATACTGGCAGCGGAAGTAGCACTTCTCGCACGGGACAGGGGTCCCACATTCGGGGCCTCACCCACGGATATCCGGATAAGAGACTAATCCGTCGGTTGTTCCAAAACCGAACCCGGAAAAACTTCCGTTACCGGAAAGCATGGGTGATTCCACCATCAAAACTTTTACTCTAACGTAGTCAAACCCTTACTGAATCAAACAAATCCGACTGCATCTATAAAGATACTTAGTCAGATCAAGGAAGAAACTTGCACTTGGATCATTGGAATCAATGCTTTTTTCCCCATCAAGAGGCACAGCCATTGATTCCTATCCATAGAACAATTACTATCGGGGATTTTGCTTTATCTATCGTAGTAACAGAAATTGAGTCTCGATTTACGGATCCATCAGTCCAGCCTAACCCCATCCGATCCCATGGGTTAGCCAACCGCCCAACCACTGTAGTGATGGGATCCAATTTGGAATTTGGTTAGGTTTTGTCCCGGGTACCAAGGAAAAGAGTTCCAAGGCCCCCTACCCGGAAGTTCATGCAAACATAAAACTAGCCACACCACTTATACACCCAATATGAAATTGCCTTTTTCTTAGCATCAGCTAATTTTAAAACAATCCTTTAATGAAACCATAGTACCACTGATCACAATCTTCCAATTTATCCGGTTGATTCATAATTTCCCATCATTCCTTCATCAGAGTATCTATGGCATCATTGGCAACTAGAACGCTCACCACCTGTCCACACAGGGGCCTTTTCAATAGTTCCTAGCCCATAATACTCGGTAATATAATCACTTATAAAAATCAAGATGGACTCTCGTTGAAAATCAGCAAGATCAACCAACAGATCCATATAAAGAGCCATGGACTCATCCATTGAAGACCAGCAAGGTCAATCAACGAGATCCATGCCCGGTTTCACAAAACAACTCTTACTCCTTGTTCCAATATCTTCCTGGACGCACGCGTGGGTATCCTAGGCGACCCAGAGCCCGAGCACCGTATGGTCAGCACCCTCTAGGATCCTAGCGCTTCACTGATAGGCCGCTTCCTTGGTCCCTCATCCACCATACCGGAAGCTCACCATTTTAATCGAACCGAGGCTGGTCAAGACCTCGGTTGACCTTGCTACGCGAGACGTCCTCCATTGACTCTCCGTCACACAGCAGTTGCAACTTTATTAGTTAGGTATCCACGACCTTAATCACAAGACGGTCAAAATGCTTCCCTAGCATTCTTGACATAAAACAGCCATTTACAAACAACATTTACAAACAGTTTACAAATACAATTTCTATATTAACTCTCATTTTTCCACATTATCCCTCATTAATCCACATTACTTATTCCACATTCCATTTATATGTGTACTCATCCAATCACATCATTTTTCATGTCTTCACTTCAGATTCCTTCACATCACATATCATATATTCACATCCATATCCACATCCATACATCCACATCCACATCCATACATCCACATCCACATCCACATCCACATTCACATCCATACATCCATATCCACATCCATACATCCACATCCACATCCACATTCACATCCATACATCCACATCTACATGCTTACCTCCATTTTCACATCCTCATTTATACATCCACATCCCATATCCACATTCATACATACACATCCACATCCACATTCACATCCATACATCCACATCTACATGCTTACCTCCATTTTCACATCCTCATTTATACATCCACATTCATACATACACATCCATATCCACATCCATACATCCACATCCACATGCATACATCTACTATCACGTCCTCATTCATACATACACATCCACATACATACATACATACATCCACATCCACATTCCCATTCACATCTATACATCCACATCTACATCCACATACATACATACATCCACATCCACATTCCACATTCACATCTATACAGCCACATCTACATCCACATTCACATCTATACATCCACATCTACATCCACATCTACATCCACATTCACATACATCCACATCCACCTTCCCATTCACATCTATACATCCACATCTACATCCACATACATACATACATCCACTTCTACATCCACATACATCCACATCCACATTCCACATTCACATCTATACAGCCACATCTACATCCACATTCACATCTATGCATAAACATCTTCATGCATACATCCCTTTCCACATTCATACATCCACACTCCCATCTCCACATCCACACATCCACACTCCCATCTCCACATCCACGCATCCACATACATACATCCATTTCCACATTCCCATTCATATAACCCCATATACCTTCACATCTAATCTTTTACATCACATCCATTCTCGCCCTATCACAACCCATATACATCTTATCCTATCACATACACTTCTTACCTCATCCCATACACATCTTATCAAATCTTAATTCATCTTATCATCTCATAACTTATTTCATAAGCATCTTATCACCTCTTGTCACATCTTATACACCTCTTATCACATCCTATCACATCTCTTATTGAATGTATGCATCTTCCTATGCATACATTCAATTTGGTAGGAATTACACTTTTAGAATAAAAGAATTTCTCTTATGCATCTAAGTTATGCATAAAATCCCTTTACGATGAAAATCACACTTTTAGTATAAAAAGAATATCTTTTATGCATACCTCTATGCATGAAATCCAATATGATAAAAGTAACACTCTTACAATAAAATAATCAACTTTTATACATACCTCTATGCATGAAACTCAATTATGATAAAAGTCACACTTTTATAATAAAATAATCAACTTTTATGCATACCTCTATGCATGAAATTCAATATAATAAAAGACACACTTTTATAATAAAATAATCAACTTTTATGCATACCTTTATGCATGAAATTCAAATATGGTAAAAGTAACACTTTTGATATAAAAATTTATCCATTATGCATACTTCTATGCATGAAAATAAAAATGGTAAAAATAACACTTTTGATATAAAAATTTATCCATTATGCATACTTCTATGCATGAAATAAAAATGGTAAAAATAACACTTTTAATATAAAAACTTATCCTTTATGCATGATATTAAAATTTAATTTCTCCATGATTATAATGAAATTCTTTCAATTAATCTAGGAAGATAATTCCTAGAATATGGTAGGAAGTCCTCTTTTTATACTTTGAATGAAATTATTTTATGCATAATTTTTATAAAAATTTTACCATAGCTCCGCTGCTATGACTGATAAATCTCCATTTTTCTAAGGGATAAAGCTTATCATTAAGGAAATAATTAAAATGATCTCTAATTGGATCATCAATCCATAATGGATTGAATCATCAATATACATACACTAAAAGCATAGAAAAAAGACATTAATTTGGCCTCAAGCAAAGCCTAATCTTGGGTTAAGAAAAAGCTTTATGAAAAGCTTCATTTGGATTGAGAATGGGTCATGAGTATGACCATTTCTTGAGTGAGAGAGAGAAATTACATAAAAACCATTACAATTTAAACATAAAAGGAAATTAACTTCAATAGCATTTATTAAATTATGTAACTCTTCACTACTATTCACCAATTAACTTCAATAGCATTTAAAAAACCATACCAATTAAGCTTCGCAAGCTTGAGAGGGGTTGAGAAGAGAGAAACATTGAGAAATTATAGAAAAGATCAATAGTCACTAATTACCTTACAAATTGCTTGATTCTTTGTTCACGGTAGAGGCCCCCAACCAATCAATTGGTTAAGTATGTTGATGGAGCCACTAATTGTGAGATCCCTATTCCCACCGCGCAACGGATTCGGGGTACTAGCAGCAGAAGTAGCACTTCTTGCGTGAGGCAGGGTCCCACACTCGGGGCCTCGTCCACGGATATCCGGACAAAAGACTAATCCGTCGGTTTTTCCAAAACCGAACCCGGAAAAACTTCCCTTATCCGGAAAGCACGGGCGATTCCTCCAGGATAACTTTTTACTCTAACGTAGTCAAGACCATTAATAATGATCAAACTGATCCGACTGCACCTATAAAGATACTCGGTCAGATCAAGGAAGAAACTTGCACTTGGATCATTGGGATCAACGCTTTTTTCCCCATCAAGAGGCACAGCCGTTGATTCCTATCCATAGAACAATTACTATCCGGGACTTACTTCATCTATCGTAATAACGGAAATTGAGTCTCGATTTACGGATCCATCAATCCAACCTAACCCCATCCGATCCCATGGGTTAGCCAACCACCCAACCACTGTAGTGATGGGATCCAATTTGGAATTTGGTTAGGTTTTGTCCCGGGTACCAAGGAAAAGAGTTCCAAGGCCCCCTAGCCGGAAGTTCATGCAAACATAAAACTAGCCACACCACTTACACACCCAATATGAAATTACCTTTTTCTTAGCATCAGTTAACTTTAAAACAATCCTTTAATGAAACCATAGTACCACTGATCATAATCTTCTAATTTATCCGGTTGATTCATAATTTTCCATCATTCCTTCATCAGAGTATCTATGGCATCATTGGCAACTAGAACGCTCACCACCTGTCCACACAGGCGCCTTTTCAATAGTTCCTAGCCCATAATACTCGGTAATATAATCACTTATAAAAATCAAGATGGACTCTCGTTGAAGATCAGCAAGATCAACCAACGGATCCATATAAAGAGCCATGGACTCATCCATTGAAGACCAGCAAGGTCAATCAACCAGATCCATGCCCGGTTTCACAAAACAACTCTTACTCCTTGTTCCAATATCTTCCACGACGCACGTGTGGGTATCTTCGGCGACCCAGAGCCCGAGCACCGTATGGTCAGCACCCTCTAGGATCCTTCGCAAGTGACCTAGCGCTTCACTCATAGGCCGCTTCCTTGGTCCCTCATCCACCGTACCGGAAGCTCACCATTTAAATCGAACCGAGGCTGGTCAAGACCTCGGTCGACCTTGCTACGCGAGACGTCCTCCATTGACTCTCCGTCAGCAGTTGCAACTTTAACAGTTAGGTCTTCATGACCTTAATCCACAAGACGGTCAAAATGCTTCCCCAGCATTCATGACATAAAACAGTCATTTACAAACAGTCACAAAATACAGTTTCTAAATCAAACTCTTGTCTTTCCACATTATCCCTCCTTAGTCCACATTACTTATTCCACATTCCATTTAATGTGTACTCATTCTCATCCATTTCCTCATATCGGCGACACATTAATTCACAGACACATTCACATTCACACCCCTACATCCACATCTACATGCATACATCCATTTTTACATCCTCATTTATACATCCACATCCCATATCCACATTCATACATACACATCCATATCCACATCCATCTCCACATCCACATCCACATCCACATCCATACATCTACATCTACATGTTTACCTCCATTTTCACATCCTCATTTATACATCCACATCTCATATCCACATTCATACATACACATCCATTTTCACATCCATACATCCACATCCACATGTATACCTCCACTATCACATCCTCATTCATACATCCTCATCCACACACATACATCCACATCCACACACATACATCCACATCCACATTTCCATTCATATCTATACATCCACATCTACATCCATATACATACATACATCCACATTCACATTCCATATCCATATCTACATCCACATTCACATACATCCACATCCACATTCCCATTCACATCTATACATCCACATCTACATCCATATTCATATACATCCACATCCACATTTCCATTCACATCTATACATCCACATCTACATCCACATACATACATACATCCACATCCACATTCCCATTCACATCTATACATCCACATCTACATCCACATCCACATTCCCATTCACATCTATTCATCCACATCTACATCCATATTCACATACATCCACATCCACATTCCCATTCACATCTATACATCCACATTCATATACATCCACATCCACATTCCCATTCACATCTATACATCCACATCTACATCCACATACATACAAACATCCACATCCACATTCCCATTCACATCTATACATCCACATCTACATCCACATTCACATACATCCACATCCACATTCCCATTCACATCTATACATCCACATTCATATACATCCACATCCACATTCCCATTCACATCTATACATCCACATTCCCATTCACATCTATACATCCACATCCACATCCATATACATATATACATCCACATCCACATTCCCATTCACATCTATACATCCACATCTATATCCACATTCACATACATCCACATCCACATTCCCATTCACATCTATACATCCACATCCACATCCATATACATATATACATCCACATCCACATTCTCATTCACATCTATACATCCACATTCACATACATCCACATCCACATCAACATTCACATTCATACATATACATCTACATGTATACATCCACATCACATTCATACAACCACATTACATTCATTCTCGTTCTAACACATCCCATATACATCTTAACACATCCTAACTCATCTTAACACATTCTATCACATCTCATACACATCTTATCACATCTTTTTACATCTCATACACCTCTTATCACATCCTATCACTTTCCATACGCATCTTATCAAATCTTATCACATCTCATACACCTCTTATCACCTCCTATCACTTTCCATACGCATCTTTTCAATTCTTATCACATTTCATACACCTCTTATCACATCTTATCACATTTCATATCTTTTTTAAGAGAATTCTTATATTTAGTATAAGATTTCTCTACACTTTTATTTATGCATAAATTCCATTTAAGGAGACTAACAGTTTCGAAATTAAAATCAATCTTTTATGCATCTTCTTATGCATAAGTTCAATTTGGTAGGAATTACACTTTTAGAATAAAAGAATTTCTCTTATGCATCTAAGTTATGCATAAAATCCATTTATGAGGAAAATCACACTTTTAGTATAAAAAGAATATCTTTTATGCATACCACTATGCATGAAATTCAATTATGATAAAAGTCACACTTTTATAATAAAATAATCAACTTTTATGCATACTTCTATGCATGAAAATTAAAAATGATAAAAGTAACACTTTTGATATAAAAAAATTTCTTTTATGCATACTTCTATGCATGAAAATTAAAAATGATAAAAGTAACACTTTTGATATAAAAAGTTTTCCTTTATGCATACTTCTATGCATGAAAATTAAAATGATAAAAGTAACACTTTTGATATAAAAAATTTTCCTTTATGCATACTTCTATGCATGAAAATTAAAAATGATAAAAATAACACTTTTGATATAAAAATTTATCCATTATGCATACTTCTATGCATGAAATAAAAATGGTAAAAATAACACTTTTGATATAAAAACTTATCCTTTATGCATGATATTAAAATTCAATTTCTCCATGATTGTAATGAAATTCTTTCAATTAATCTAGGATGATAATTCCTAGAATATGGTAGGAAGTCCTCTTTTTATGCTTTGAATGAGATTATTTTATGCATAATTTTTATAAAAATTTTGCCATAGCTCCGCTGCTATGACTGATAAATCTCAATTTTTCTAAGGGATAATGCTTATCATTAAGGAAATAATTAAAATAATCTCTAATTGGATTATTAATCCATAATGGATTGAATCATTAATATACATAAACTAAAAGCATAGAAAAAAAGCCATTAATTTGGCCTCAAGCATAGCTTAATCTTGGGTTAAGAAAAAGCTTTATGAAAAGCTTGATTTGGATTGAGAACGGGTCATGAGTATGACCATTTCTTGAGTGAGGGAGAGAATTTACATAAAAATCATTAGAATTTAAACATAAATGAAAATTAACTTCAATAGCATTATGTAACTCTTCACTACTATTCAAACTTCAATAGCATTTAAAAAAAACCATACCAATTAAACTTCTCAAGCTTGAGAGGGGTTGAGAAGAGAGAAACATTGAGAAATTAAAGAAAGATCAATATTCACTAATTACCTTACAACTTGCTTGATTCTTTGTTCACGGTAGAGGCCCCCAACCAATCAATTGGTTAAGTATGTTGATGGAGCCACTAATGGGGATTGAAGAAAGAGGAAAGCTCCAAAAACTAGTGAATTATTAAATGAATTCACAGTTCTTGGCTTAGGTGGAGTAGAGTAACGATGCATAAACACTATCTATTTTTCAACAAGGAGGAGGCTTCTATTTATAGGAAAAATTGAGCTCCTAACCAAACAAACTGATTCTAGAATTTTCTAAATCAGTTTGGTGAATAATTTACCATTTTTAGGTCAGTTAAGCTAACTTTTTGGAACTAGACTTGAATGAGGAGAGAGGAGAGATGAAATATCTCAATTTTTATGAGTTTAAAACTCATTCAAGCATGTGAAATATGCACCTCCTTTAAAGAACTCCCCTTCCTTACATATGTGTCATAATGGAATCATTTTAATATTGCTCATAGTTTTTTTACTAATAAACCTTGTACATTTTCAACTCTTCATCTTATGTGAAATATGCACCTCCTTTAAAGAACTCCCCTTCCTTACATATGTGTCATAATGGAATCATTTTAATATTGCTCATAGTTTTTTACTAATAAACCTTGTACATTTTCAACTCTTCATCTTATGTGAAATATGCACCTCCTTTAAAGAACTCCCCTTCCTTACATATGTGTCATAATGGAATCATTTTAATATTGCTCATAGTTTTTTACTAATAAACCTTGTACATTTTCAACTCTACATCTTATGTGAGCATTTAAGGGACTCCCCTTCCTTACATATGTGTCATAATAAAATCATTATACCCAAAATATCTCATATTTTTAATATTGCACATAGTTTTTTTACTAATAAACCTTGTACATTTTCAACTCTTCACCTCATGTGAGCATTTACTCATTTTTGGGTATTTTCTTTTTACAAGTTGGATTTATCTCCTCCCTACACATGGATTGATGCTATTGGTCCATAGGAACCTTAATTGGACCATAGTCTAAAGATTTCTGAAAATCTAGACTCTTAGGCTAAGGTTCTTTATACCTATTTTCAATTAATTCCAATTGCACATTGGAAAATTCTTTTTTGAATTTCTGTTTCAGGGGAACTCATCTGAATTAGAAGAGATATTTTTCTATCCAAAAATATTCAAAATCTGAATATTCTCTCTCTAGAATATTTTTCTCTCTCTAGGCTAAAACAGATAGAAACAAGGTCTTTATATTTCTGAAGAGGGATTGATTACAGGGAAAGATACTAGACATCAAAAAGGGGGTGGGGGAGGAATCTTACATTCTACCCCACTTAAAAAATGCGAGATGTCCTCATCTCGCAAACTGGGATAATTTCGCAAGATGCACGAATATGAGACTTAAAGAAAAATTTTAATCAAGATTAACCACCAAGAAACGTCTTAAAGAGAGCAAGATTCAAAATAAGAACAAGATTTAAACTTTATTCATTCTCGGAACTTATACAGTAAAGATAGAAGAACTCTTTACACTTCCATAAGCCCGTCCATCATATGATCACAAAAGCAGTCCTCACAAGCTGCACAAGTATAAGGTAACTCATCTATGGGAATAATTCTGTTGGTTATTGCTACACCTATCTCAGAGGTATGAGGTGATCTAACAAAAGGACCTCTGAGAGGCAAGCCAAAAACGGGATAAAGGCATATCTTCTCATGAGGAAGAAAACATGCCAGTAAGAAGACCCGCTCAGAAAACCCAAGATGCCTTGATCTCATGACACAGTAATATCGGGGACCCAAACCCAAAGCTTCAATAACCATGGCCAAGCGGACATTGTTACGAAAGTGCTGCTGACCCCAGGGTGTTACCCTAGTTATGTTTTGATAGGTCCGCCATTTGGTTTGCGCTACAGAAGTTCCCAAGTGAGGGAAAAGTGAGCGCTCATACTGCTCTATAAAATCCTTCTTCACAGATTCACTTGCGTCTTGAAGGTGAGGAGTCATTATGGATAAAACTAGTTCTTGTTGCCAAGCCATGAAGGAGATTAAGAAAGAAAGGAGATCGATGGAAGTAAGATTACTGTGAGCGACAAGTAAAAGTTACGACTTATATAAAGGAAGGAGCTAGCGTAACTTAGAAGCCAACGATAACTTGCCACTGAAGTTTTACTGTCTTTCCATGATTTGGGTTTGACACATTTTTCTATAGAAGGCATTAAGAATTTTGAGGTGAAGAGATAAAAGAAGCTTGTAGGCTAAGTCACCTACTTTCATTGAATTCAGATATAAGGCTCACAATATCTGGGGGATAACTTCATATACTCCCCAAGAGATAAAGAACTTCTTTTGGGCCGTACTCGAATGAAGACCAAAACCTTGATATCCAAAACATCGATTCTCACTTCTGAACTCATTGTTTTGAATCCTTAAAACAGGTGGGACTCTTGAGAAGTATTCTAGAAAAAGGGTCTTCCTTTGTTAAACAAAACTTTCTTTTATTTTAGAGAGGGAATAATTATAAGATCAGAAAGGGAGATTCTTACTCCTGTATACCTCGAAGGTTGGGGAGGAATCTTACATTCTACCCCACTTAAAAGGTGCAAGATGTCCTCATCTCCCAAGTAGAGGACAACTCTTTTGCTTAAGATCCAATTTATTCTGGGGTTCCTTATATTCCGGTCAACCCAACAGAATATGGGGATAAATATCCCTTATATAGAACTCATCATTAAATAATAATTCATTTAGATCATATCATTCCTACGATAATGGTCCATCAGACCGAATAATTTCCTTCTGAACATTCCTCCACGGGAATTTCAGTTAAGCAAGTTCTCAATTTGTCATCCCTTAACTTGATCTACCGTCTCAAGTATTAACAGTAGCAATTTGACAGCACAATCCACTAATCTCATAGTGATTTGCTGAAATCATTATCATCATTTATCATTACAGGGACTTGTCCCATTCATCCTCATTGTGGTTTTGCTCAGGTTATTATATTTCAACTAAATTTCAAAAATCATCATTTTTCAATCAGAATCCCAATCAATTCATCAGTTCCCAAACAGAATTTAAAATCATATCAACCACATTCGAATTCATCAACTGGATAGCATTAATGCTTATAATTTCAAGTCTTAGATTTACTCGTATATACTGTCAGTAAAGAGCTGCAGTATACTCTCGGTATATACGGGTAGTCACGGCCCTTGGAATTATAAGGTAAATACCATCATGTCTAGGCCTCAAACAAGTCAGGGATTCTATATAATTACGGTACTTTCATCTGAAGACCCAATTACTAATTACGAATTTCAGTTTGAATATCAAATTGTATGAATTATATCACACTATTACAACCTTTTTGTGCTTCTTGATAAATTTTTGACATATTTGGCTTCTCAGTTGATCTTTATTAACCAATTTGCTCTGATACCAACTGTGAGATCCCTATTCCCACCGCGCAACGGATTCGGGGTACTAGCAGCAGAAGTAGCACTTCTTGCGCGAGGCAGGGTCCCACACTCGGGGCCTCGTCCACGGATATCCGGACAAAAGACTAATCCGTCGGTTTTTCCAAAACCGAACTCGGAAAAACTTCTCTTATCCGGAAAGCACGGGCGATTCCTCCAGGATAACTTTTTACTCTAACGTAGTCAAGACCATTAATAATGATCAAACTGATCCGACTGCACCTATAAAGATACTCGGTCAGATCAAGGAAGAAACTTGCACTTGGATCATTGGGATCAACGCTTTTTTCCCCATCAAGAGGCACAGCCGTTGATTCCTATCCATAGAACAATTACTATCCGAGACTTACTTCATCTATCGTAATAACGGAAATTGAGTCTCGATTTTCGGATCCATCAATCCAGCCTAACCCCATCCGATCCCATGGGTTAGCCAACCACCCAACCACTGTAGTGATGGGATCCAATTTGGAATTTGGTTAGGTTTTGTCCCGGGTACCAAGGAAAAGAGTTCCAAGGCCCCCTAGCCGGAAGTTCATGCAAACATAAAACTAGCCACACCACTTACACACCCAATATGAAATTACCTTTTTCTTAGCATCAGTTAACTTTAAAACAATCCTTTAATGAAACCATAGTACCACTGATCATAATCTTCTAATTTATCCGGTTGATTCATAATTTTCCATCATTCCTTCATCAGAGTATCTATGGCATCATTGGCAACTAGAACGCTCACCACCTGTCCACACAGGCACCTTTTCAATAGTTCCTAGCCCATAATACTCGGTAATATAATCACTTATAAAAATCAAGATGGACTCTCGTTGAAGATCAGCAAGATCAACCAACGGATCCATATAAAGAGCCATGGACTCATCCATTGAAGACCAGCAAGGTCAATCAACCAGATCCATGCCCGGTTTCACAAAACAACTCTTACTCCTTGTTCCAATATCTTCCACGACGCACGTGTGGGTATCTTCGGCGACCCAGAGCCCGAGCACCGTATGGTCAGCACCCTCTAGGATCCTTCGCAAGTGACCTAGCGCTTCACTCATAGGCCGCTTCCTTGGTCCCTCATCCACCGTACCGGAAGCTCACCATTTAAATCGAACCGAGGCTGGTCAAGACCTCGGTCGACCTTGCTACGCGAGACGTCCTCCATTGACTCTCCGTCAGCAGTTGCAACTTTAACAGTTAGGTCTTCATGACCTTAATCCACAAGACGGTCAAAATGCTTCCCCAGCATTCATGACATAAAACAGTCATTTACAAACAGTCACAAAATACAGTTTCTAAATCAAACTCTTGTCTTTCCACATTATCCCTCCTTAGTCCACATTACTTATTCCACATTCCATTTAATGTGTACTCATTCTCATCCATTTCCTCATATCGGCGACACATTAATTCACAGACACATTCACATTCACACCCCTACATCCACATCTACATGCATACATCCATTTTTACATCCTCATTTATACATCCACATCCCATATCCACATTCATACATACACATCCATATCCACATCCATCTCCACATCCACATCCACATCCACATCCATACATCTACATCTACATGTTTACCTCCATTTTCACATCCTCATTTATACATCCACATCTCATATCCACATTCATACATACACATCCATTTTCACATCCATACATCCACATCCACATGTATACCTCCACTATCACATCCTCATTCATACATCCTCATCCACACACATACATCCACATCCACACACATACATCCACATCCACATTTCCATTCATATCTATACATCCACATCTACATCCACATACATACATACATCCACATTCACATTCCATATCCATATCTACATCCATATTCACATACATCCACATCCACATTCCCATTCACATCTATACATCCACATCTACATCCATATTCATATACATCCACATCCACATTTCCATTCACATCTATACATCCACATCTACATCCACATACATACATACATCCACATCCACATTCCCATTCACATCTATACATCCACATCTACATCCACATTCCCATTCACATCTACATCCACATCCACATTCCCATTCACATCTATTCATCCACATCTACATCCATATTCACATACATCCACATCCACATTCCCATTCACATCTATACATCCACATTCATATACATCCACATCCACATTCCCATTCACATCTATACATCCACATCTACATCCACATACATACAAACATCCACATCCACATTCCCATTCACATCTATACATCCACATCTACATCCACATTCACATACATCCACATCCACATTCCCATTCACATCTATACATCCACATTCATATACATCCACATCCACATTCCCATTCACATCTATACATCCACATTCCCATCCACATTCCCATTCACATCTATACATCCACATCCACATCCATATACATATATACATCCACATCCACATTCCCATTCACATCTATACATCCACATCTACATCCACATTCACATACATCCACATCCACATTCCCATTCACATCTATACATCCACATCCACATCCATATACATATATACATCCACATCCACATTCCCATTCACATCTATACATCCACATTCACATCCACATTCACATACATCCAAATCCACATCAACATTCACATTCATACATATACATCTACATGTATACATCCACATCACATTCATACAACCACATTACATTCATTCTCGTTCTAACACATCCCATATACATCTTAACACATCCTAACTCATCTTAACACATTCTATCACATCTCATACACATCTTATCACATCTTTTTACATCTCATACACCTCTTATCACATCCTATCACTTTCCATACGCATCTTATCAAATCTTATCACATCTCATACACCTCTTATCACCTCCTATCACTTTCCATACGCATCTTATCAATTCTTATCACATTTCATACACCTCTTATCACATCTTATCACATTTCATATCTTTTTTAAGAGAATTCTTATATTTAGTATAAGATTTCTCTACACTTTTATTTATGCATAAATTCCATTTAAGGAGACTAACAGTTTCGAAATTAAAATCAATCTTTTATGCATCTTCTTATGCATAAGTTCAATTTGGTAGGAATTACACTTTTAGAATAAAAGAATTTCTCTTATGCATCTAAGTTATGCATAAAATCCATTTATGAGGAAAATCACACTTTTAGTATAAAAAGAATATCTTTTATGCATACCACTATGCATGAAATTCAATTATGATAAAAGTCACACTTTTATAATAAAATAATCAACTTTTATGCATACTTCTATGCATGAAAATTAAAAATGATAAAAGTAACACTTTTGATATAAAAAATTTTCTTTTATGCATACTTCTATGCATGAAAATTAAAAATGATAAAAGTAACACTTTTGATATAAAAAGTTTTCCTTTATGCATACTTCTATGCATGAAAATTAAAATGATAAAAGTAACACTTTTGATATAAAAAATTTTCCTTTATGCATACTTCTATGCATGAAAATTAAAAATGATAAAAATAACACTTTTGATATAAAAATTTATCCATTATGCATACTTCTATGCATGAAATAAAAATGGTAAAAATAACACTTTTGATATAAAAACTTATCCTTTATGCATGATATTAAAATTCAATTTCTCCATGATTGTAATGAAATTCTTTCAATTAATCTAGGATGATAATTCCTAGAATATGGTAGGAAGTCCTCTTTTTATGCTTTGAATGAGATTATTTTATGCATAATTTTTATAAAAATTTTGCCATAGCTCCGCTGCTATGACTGATAAATCTCAATTTTTCTAAGAGATAATGCTTATCATTAAGGAAATAATTAAAATAATCTCTAATTGGATTATTAATCCATAATGGATTGAATCATTAATATACATAAACTAAAAGCATAGAAAAAAAGCCATTAATTTGGCCTCAAGCATAGCTTAATCTTGGGTTAAGAAAAAGCTTTATGAAAAGCTTGATTTGGATTGAGAACGGGTCATGAGTATGACCATTTCTTGAGTGAGGGAGAGAATTTACATAAAAATCATTAGAATTTAAACATAAATGAAAATTAACTTCAATACCATTATGTAACTCTTCACTACTATTCAAACTTCAATAGCATTTAAAAAAAACCATACCAATTAAACTTCTCAAGCTTGAGAGGGGTTGAGAAGAGAGAAACATTGAGAAATTAAAGAAAGATCAATATTCACTAATTACCTTACAACTTGCTTGATTCTTTGTTCACGGTAGAGGCCCCCAACCAATCAATTGGTTAAGTATGTTGATGGAGCCACTAATGGGGATTGAAGAAAGAGGAAAGCTCAAAAAACTAGTGAATTATTAAATGAATTCACAGTTCTTGGCTTAGGTGGAGTAGAGTAACGATGCATAAACACTATCTATTTTTCAACAAGGGGGAGGCTTCTATTTATAGGAAACATTGAGCTCCTAACCAAACAAACTGATTCTAGAATTTTCTAAATCAGTTTGGTCAATAATTGACCATTTTTAGGTCAGTTAAGCTAACTTTTTGGAACTAGACTTGAATGAGGAGAGAGGAGAGATGAAATATCTCAATTTTTATGAGTTTAAAACTCATTCAAGCATGTGAAATATGCACCTCCTTTAAAGAACTCCCCTTCCTTACATATGTGTCATAATGGAATCATTTTTATATTGCTCATAGTTTTTTTACTAATAAACCTTGTACATTTTCAACTCTTCATCTTATGTGAAATATGCACCTCCTTTAAAGAACTCCCCTTCCTTACATATGTGTCATAATGGAATCATTTTAATATTGCTCATAGTTTTTTACTAATAAACCTTGTACATTTTCAACTCTTCATCTTATGTGAAATATGCACCTCCTTTAAAGAACTCCCCTTCCTTACATATGTGTCATAATGGAATCATTTTAATATTGCTCATAGTTTTTTACTAATAAACCTTGTACATTTTCAACTCTTCATCTTATGTGAGCATTTAAGGGACTCCCCTTCCTTACATATGTGTCATAATAAAATCATTATACCCAAAATATCTCATATTTTTAATATTGCACATAGTTTTTTTACTAATAAACCTTGTACATTTTCAACTCTTCACCTCATGTGAGCATTTACTCATTTTTGGGTATTTTCTTTTTACAAGTTGGATTTATCTCCTCCCTACACATGGATTGATGCTATTGGTCCATAGGAACCTTAATTGGACCATAGTCTAAAGATTTCTGAAAATCTAGACTCTTAGGCTAAGGTTCTTTATACCTATTTTCAATTAATTCCAATTGCACATTGAAAAATTCTTTTTTGAATTTCTGTTTCAGGGGAACTCATCTGAATTAGAAGAGATATTTTTCTATCCAAAAATATTCAAAATCTGAATATTCTCTCTCTAGAATATTTTTCTCTCTCTAGGCTAAAACAGATAGAAACAAGGTCTTTATATTTCTGAAGAGGGATTGATTACAGGGAAAGATACTAGACATCAAAAAGGGGGTGGGGGAGGAATCTTACATTCTACCCCACTTAAAAAATGCGAGATGTCCTCATCTCGCAAACTGGGATAATTTCGCAAGATGCACGAATATGAGACTTAAAGAAAAATTTTAATCAAGATTAACCACCAAGAAACGTCTTAAAGAGAGCAAGATTCAAAATAAGAACAAGATTTAAACTTTATTCATTCTCGGAACTTATACAGTAAAGATAGAAGAACTCTTTACACTTCCATAAGCCCGTCCATCATATGATCACAAAAGCAGTCCTCACAAGCTGCACAAGTATAAGGTAACTCATCTATGGGAATAATTCTGTTGGTTATTGCTGCACCTATCTCAGAGGTATGAGGTGATCTAACAAAAGGAACTCTGAGAGGCAAGCCAAAAACGGGATAAAGGCATATCTTCTCATGAGGAAGAAAACATGCCAGTAAGAAGACCCGCTCAGAAAACCCAAGATGCCTTGATCTCATGACACAGTAATATCGGGGACCCAAACCCAAAGCTTCAATAACCATGGCCAAGCGGACATTGTTACGAAAGTGCTGCTGACCCCAGGGTGTTACCCTAGTTATGTTTTGATAGGTCCGCCATTTGGTTTGCGCTACAGAAGTTCCCAAGTGAGGGAAAAGTGAGCGCTCATACTGCTCTATAAAATCCTTCTTCACAGATTCACTTGCGTCTTGAAGGTGAGAAATCATTATGGATAAAACTAGTTCTTGTTGCCAAGCCATGAAGGAGATTAAGAAAGAAAGGAGATCGATGGAAGTAAGATTACTGTGAGCGACAAGTAAAAGTTACGACTTATATAAAGGAAGGAGCTAGCGTAACTTAGAAGCCAACGATAACTTGCCACTGAAGTTTTACTGTCTTTCCATGATTTGGGTTTGACACATTTTTCTATAGAAGGCATTAAGAATTTTGAGGTGAAGAGATAAAAGAAGCTTGTAGGCTAAGTCACCTACTTTCATTGAATTCAGATATAAGGCTCACAATATCTGGGGGATAACTTCATATACTCCCCAAGAGATAAAGAACTTCTTTTGGGCCGTACTCGAATGAAGACCAAAACCTTGATATCCAAAACATCGATTCTCACTTCTGAACTCATTGTTTTGAATCCTTAAAACAGGTGGGACTCTTGAGAAGTATTCTAGAAAAAGGGTCTTCCTTTGTTAAACAAAACTTTCTTTTATTTTAGAGAGGGAATAATTATAAGATCAGAAAGGGAGATTCTTACTCCTGTATACCTCGAAGGTTGGGGAGGAATCTTACATTCTACCCCACTTAAAAGGTGCAAGATGTCCTCATCTCGCAAGTAGAGGACAACTCTTTTGCTTAAGATCCAATTTATTCTGGGGTTCCTTATATTCCGGTCAACCCAACAGAATATGGGGATAAATATCCCTTATATAGAACTCATCATTAAATAATAATTCATTTAGATCATATCATTCCTACGATAATGGTCCATCAGACCGAATAATTTCCTTCTGAACATTCCTCCACGGGAATTTCAGTTAAGCAAGTTCTCAATTTGTCATCCCTTGATCTACCGTCTCAAGTATTAACAGTAGCAATTTGACAGCACAATCCACTAATCTCATAGTGATTTGCTGAAATCATTATCATCATTTATCATTACAGGGACTCGTCCCATTCATCCTCATTGTGGTTTTGCTCAGGTTATTATATTTCAACTAAATTTCAAAAATCATCATTTTTCAATCAAAATCCCAATCAATTCATCAGTTCCCAAACAGAATTTAAAATCATATCAACCACATTCGAATTCATCAACTGGATAGCATTAATGCTTATAATTTCAAGTCTTAGATTTACTCGTATATACTGTCAGTAAAGAGCTGCAGTATACTCTCGGTATATACGGGTAGTCACGGCCCTTGGAATTATAAGGTAAATACCATCATGTCTAGGCCTCAAACAAGTCAGGGATTCTATATAATTACGGTACTTTCATCTGAAGACCCAATTACTAATTACAAATTTCAGTTTGAATATCAAATTGTATGAATTATATCACACAATTACAACCTTTTTGTGCTTCTTGATAAATTTTTGACATATTTGGCTTCTCAGTTGATCTTTATTAACCAATTTGCTCTGATACCAACTGTGAGATCCCTATTCCCACCGCGCAACGGATTCGGGGTACTAGCAGCAGAAGTAGCACTTCTTGCGCAAGGCAGGGTCCCACACTCGGGGCCTCGTCCACGGATATCCGGACAAAAGACTAATCCGTCAGTTTTTCCAAAACCGAACTCGGAAAAACTTCCCTTATCCGGAAAGCACGGGCGATTCCTCCAGGATAACTTTTTACTCTAACGTAGTCAAGACCATTAATAATGATCAAACTGATCCGACTGCACCTATAAAGATACTCGGTCAGATCAAGGAAGAAACTTGCACTTGGATCATTGGGATCAACGCTTTTTTCCCCATCAAGAGGCACAGCCGTTGATTCCTATCCATAGAACAATTACTATCCGGGACTTACTTCATCTATCGTAATAACGAAAATTGAGTCTCGATTTACGGATCCATCAATCCAGCCTAACCCCATCCGATCCCATGGGTTAGCCAACCACCCAACCACTGTAGTGATGGGATCCAATTTGGAATTTGGTTAGGTTTTGTCCCGGGTACCAAGGAAAAGAGTTCCAAGGCCCCCTAGCCGGAAGTTCATGCAAACATAAAACTAGCCACACCACTTACACACCCAATATGAAATTACCTTTTTCTTAGCATCAGTTAACTTTAAAACAATCCTTTAATGAAACCATAGTACCACTGATCATAATCTTCTAATTTATCCGGTTGATTCATAATTTTCCATCATTCCTTCATCAGAGTATCTATGGCATCATTGGCAACTAGAACGCTCACCACCTGTCCACACAGGCGCCTTTTCAATAGTTCCTAGCCCATAATACTCGGTAATATAATCACTTATAAAAATCAAGATGGACTCTCGTTGAAGATCAGCAAGATCAACCAATGGATCCATATAAAGAGCCATGGACTCATCCATTGAAGACCAGCAAGGTCAATCAACCAGATCCATGCCCGGTTTCACAAAACAACTCTTACTCCTTGTTCCAATATCTTCCACGACGCACGTGTGGGTATCTTCGGCGACCCAGAGCCCGAGCACCGTATGGTCAGCACCCTCTAGGATCCTTCGCAAGTGACCTAGCGCTTCACTCATAGGCCGCTTCCTTGGTCCCTCATCCACCGTACCGGAAGCTCACCATTTAAATCGAACCGAGGCTGGTCAAGACCTCGGTCGACCTTGCTACGCGAGACGTCCTCCATTGACTCTCCGTCAGCAGTTGCAACTTTAACAGTTAGGTCTTCATGACCTTAATCCACAAGACGGTCAAAATGCTTCCCCAGCATTCATGACATAAAACAGTCATTTACAAACAGTCACAAAATACAGTTTCTAAATCAAACTCTTGTCTTTCCACATTATCCCTCCTTAGTCCACATTACTTATTCCACATTCCATTTAATGTGTACTCATTCTCATCCATTTCCTCATATCGGCGACACATTAATTCACAGACACATTCACATTCACACCCCTACATCCACATCTACATGCATACATCCATTTTTACATCCTCATTTATACATCCACATCCCATATCCACATTCATACATACACATCCATATCCACATCCATCTCCACATCCACATCCACATCCACATCCATACATCTACATCTACATGTTTACCTCCATTTTCACATCCTCATTTATACATCCACATCTCATATCCACATTCATACATACACATCCATTTTCACATCCATACATCCACATCCACATGTATACCTCCACTATCACATCCTCATTCATACATCCTCATCCACACACATACATCCACATCCACATCCACACACATACATCCACATCCACATTTCCATTCATATCTATACATCCACATCTACATCCACATACATACATACATCCACATTCACATTCCATATCCATATCTACATCCACATTCACATACATCCACATCCACATTCCCATTCACATCTATACATCCACATCTACATCCATATTCATATACATCCACATCCACATTTCCATTCACATCTATACATCCACATCTACATCCACATACATACATACATCCACATCCACATTCCCATTCACATCTATACATCCACATCTACATCCACATTCCCATTCACATCTACATCCACATTCACATACATCCACATCCACATTCCCATTCACATCTATTCATCCACATCTACATCCATATTCACATACATCCACATCCACATTCCCATTCACATCTATACATCCACATTCATATACATCACATCCACATCTACATCCACATACATACAAACATCCACATCCACATTCCCATTCACATCTATACATCCACATCTACATCCACATTCACATACATCCACATCCACATTCCCATTCACATCTATACATCCACATTCATATACATCCACATCCACATTCCCATTCACATCTATACATCCACATTCCCATCCACATTCCCATTCACATCTATACATCCACATCCACATCCATATACATATATACATCCACATCCACATTCCCATTCACATCTATACATCCACATCTACATCCACATTCACATACATCCACATTCACATTCCCATTCACATCTATACATCCACATTCATATACATCCACATCCACATTCCCATTCACATCTGTACATCCACATTCCCATCCACATTCCCATTCACATCTATACATCCACATCCACATCCATATACATATATACATCCACATCCACATTCCCATTCACATCTATACATCCACATTCACATCCACATTCACATACATCCACATCCACATCAACATTCACATTCATACATATACATCTACATGTATACATCCACATCACATTCATACAACCACATTACATTCATTCTCGTTCTAACACATCCCATATATATCTTAACACATCCTAACTCATCTTAACACATTCTATCACATCTCATACACATCTTATCACATCTTTTTACATCTCATACACCTCTTATCACATCCTATCACTTTCCATACGCATCTTATCAAATCTTATCACATCTCATACACCTCTTATCACCTCCTATCACTTTCCATACGCATCTTATCAATTCTTATCACATTTCATACACCTCTTATCACATCTTATCACATTTCATATCTTTTTTAAGAGAATTCTTATATTTAGTATAAGATTTCTCTACACTTTTATTTATGCATAAATTCCATTTAAGGAGACTAACAGTTTCGAAATTAAAATCAATCTTTTATGCATCTTCTTATGCATAAGTTCAATTTGGTAGGAATTACACTTTTAGAATAAAAGAATTTCTCTTATGCATCTAAGTTATGCATAAAATCCATTTATGAGGAAAATCACACTTTTAGTATAAAAAGAATATCTTTTATGCATACCACTATGCATGAAATTCAATTATGATAAAAGTCACACTTTTATAATAAAATAATCAACTTTTATGCATACTTCTATGCATGAAAATTAAAAATGATAAAAGTAACACTTTTGATATAAAAAAATTTCTTTTATGCATACTTCTATGCATGAAAATTAAAAATGATAAAAGTAACACTTTTGATATAAAAATTTTTTCTTTATGCATACTTCTATGCATGAAAATTAAAATGATAAAAGTAACACTTTTGATATAAAAAATTTTCCTTTATGCATACTTCTATGCATGAAAATTAAAAATGATAAAAATAACACTTTTGATATAAAAATTTATCCATTATGCATACTTCTATGCATGAAATAAAAATGGTAAAAATAACACTTTTGATATAAAAACTTATCCTTTATGCATGATATTAAAATTCAATTTCTCCATGATTGTAATGAAATTCTTTCAATTAATCTAGGATGATAATTCCTAGAATATGGTAGGAAGTCCTCTTTTTATGCTTTGAATGAGATTATTTTATGCATAATTTTTATAAAAATTTTGCCATAGCTCCGCTGCTATGACTGATAAATCTCAATTTTTCTAAGGGATAATGCTTATCATTAAGGAAATAATTAAAATAATCTCTAATTGGATTATTAATCCATAATGGATTGAATCATTAATATACATAAACTAAAAGCATAGAAAAAAAGCCATTAATTTGGCCTCAAGCATAGCTTAATCTTGGGTTAAGAAAAAGCTTTATGAAAAGCTTGATTTGGATTGAGAACGGGTCATGAGTATGACCATTTCTTGAGTGAGGGAGAGAATTTACATAAAAATCATTAGAATTTAAACATAAATGAAAATTAACTTCAATAGCATTATGTAACTCTTCACTACTATTCAAACTTCAATAGTATTTAAAAACAACCATACCAATTAAACTTCTCAAGCTTGAGAGGGGTTGAGAAGAGAGAAACATTGAGAAATTATAGAAAGATCAATATTCACTAATTACCTTACAAATTGCTTGATTCTTTGTTCACGGTAGAGGCCCCCAACCAATCAATTGGTTAAGTATGTTGATGGAGCCACTAATGGGGATTGAAGAAAGAGGAAAGCTCCAAAAACTAGTGAATTATTAAATGAATTCACAGTTCTTGGCTTAGGTGGAGTAGAGTAACGATGCATAAACACTATCTATTTTTCAACAAGGGGGAGGCTTCTATTTATAGGAAAATTTGAGCTCCTAACCAAACAAACTGATTCTAGAATTTTCTAAATCAGTTTGGTCAATAATTGACCATTTTTAGGTCAGTTAAGCTAACTTTTTGGAACTAGACTTGAATGAGGAGAGAGGAGAGATGAAATATCTCAATTTTTATGAGTTTAAAACTCATTCAAGCATGTGAAATATGCACCTCCTTTAAAGAACTCCCCTTCCTTACATATGTGTCATAATGGAATCATTTTAATATTGCTCATAGTTTTTTTACTAATAAACCTTGTACATTTTCAACTCTTCATCTTATGTGAAATATGCACCTCCTTTAAAGAACTCCCCTTCCTTACATATGTGTCATAATGGAATCATTTTAATATTGCTCATAGTTTTTTACTAATAAACCTTGTACATTTTCAACTCTTCATCTTATGTGAAATATGCACCTCCTTTAAAGAACTCCCCTTCCTTACATATGTGTCATAATGGAATCATTTTAATATTGCTCATAGTTTTTTACTAATAAACCTTGTACATTTTCAACTCTTCATCTTATGTGAGCATTTAAGGGACTCCCCTTCCTTACATATGTGTCATAATAAAATCATTATACCCAAAATATCTCATATTTTTAATATTGCACATAGTTTTTTTACTAATAAACCTTGTACATTTTCAACTCTTCACCTCATGTGAGCATTTACTCATTTTTGGGTATTTTCTTTTTACAAGTTGGATTTATCTCCTCCCTACACATGGATTGATGCTATTGGTCCATAGGAACCTTAATTGGACCATAGTCTAAAGATTTCTGAAAATCTAGACTCTTAGGCTAAGGTTCTTTATACCTATTTTCAATTAATTCCAATTGCACATTGGAAAATTCTTTTTTGAATTTCTGTTTCAGGGGAACTCATCTGAATTAGAAGAGATATTTTTCTATCCAAAAATATTCAAAATCTGAATATTCTCTCTCTAGAATATTTTTCTCTCTCTAGGCTAAAACAGATAGAAACAAGGTCTTTATATTTCTGAAGAGGGATTGATTACAGGGAAAGATACTAGACATCAAAAAGGGGGTGGGGGAGGAATCTTACACTAATGGGGATTGAAGAAAGAGGGAAGCTCCAAAAACTAGTGAATTATTAATGAATTCATAGTTCTTGGCTTAGGTGGCGTAGAGTAACGATGCATAAACACTATCTATTTTTCAACAAGGGGGAGGCTTCTATTTATAGGAAAAATTGAGCTCCTAACCAAACAAACTGATTCTAGAATTTTCTAAATCAGTTTGGTCAATATTTGACCATTTTTAGGTCAGTTAAGCTAACTTTTTGGAACTAGACTTGAATGAGGAGAGAGGAGAGATGAAATATCTCAATTTTTATGAGTTTAAAACTCATTCAAGCATGTGAAATATGCACCTCCTTTAAAGAACTCCCCTTCCTTACATATGTGTCATAATGGAATCATTTTAATATTGCTCATAGTTTTTTACTAATAAACCTTGTACATTTTCAACTCTTCATCTTATGTGAAATATGCACCTCCTTTAAAGAACTCCCCTTCCTTACATATGTGTCATAATGGAATCATTTTAATATTGCTCATAGTTTTTTACTAATAAACCTTGTACATTTTCAACTCTTCATCTTATGTGAAATATGCACCTCCTTTAAAGAACTCCCCTTCCTTACATATGTGTCATAATGGAATCATTTTAATATTGCTCATAGTTTTTTACTAATAAACCTTGTACATTTTCAACTCTTCATCTTATGTGAAATATGTACCTCCTTTAAAGAACTCCCCTTCCTTACATATGTGTCATAATGGAATCATTTTAATATTGCTCATAGTTTTTTACTAATAAACCTTGTACATTTTCAACTCTTCATCTTATGTGAGCATTTACTCATTTTTGGGTATCTTCTTTTACAAATTGGATTTATCTCCTCCCTACACATGCATTGATGCTATTGGCCCATAGGAACCTTAATTGGACCATAATCCAAAATTTTTGAAAATCTAGACCCTTAGGCTAAGGTCCTTTATACACATTTCCAATTAATTCCAATTGCACATTGGAATATTCTTTTTGAATTTCTGTTTCAGGGGAATTCATCTTAATTATAAGAGATATTTTTCTATCCAAAAATATTCAAAATCTGAATATTCTCTCTCTATAATATTTTCTCTCTCTAGGTTAAGATAGTTAGAAACAAGGTCTTTATATTTCTGAAGAGGGATTGATTACAGGGGAAGATACTAGACATCAAAAAGGGGGTGGGGGAGGAATGTTACATCAAAAGCCTTAACTAACAGAACTAATCTAACCAAACCCGTAAGTCCCATAGTCAGATCAAGGAAAAGATTGCACTTGGATCATAGAGACGAACGCTTTTTTCCTCATTACGAGGCAGAGCCGTTGATTCTTTTCCATAGAACAATTTTTGTCTGGGATTTACTTCATCTATCGTACCATAATAGAATTGAGTCTCAATTTAGGAATCTATCAATCTAGCCTACTAACCCCATCCAGTCGCATGCGTTAGCCCAACCACTGTAGTGATGGGATCCAATTAGGAATTTGGTTAGGTTTTGTCCCGAGTACCAGGGAGAAGAGTTCCCAGGCCCCCTAATCACTTAAAACTAGTCACACCACACACCCAATATGAAATTGCCTTTTTCACAGAACCAGCTCTCTTTAAAAACAATCATTTAATGAAACCATTGAGTCACTGATCATAATCCTCGAAATCTTCGGTTAAATCCTTATTTCTAATTATTCCTTCATCGGTATACCTATGGCATCATTGGCAACAACCAGAATGCTCACCACCTGTCCACTCAGAGGCCTTTTCGATAGTTTCTAGCTCATAGTAACCGACAATATATTCACATATCAAAATAGAAACTACGTTGAAGATCAGCAAGATCAACCAACGGATCCATATAAAAGGGCCATGGACTCATCCGTTGAGGACCAGCAAGGTCAATCAACCAGATTCATACCCGAATTCAAAAAACAACTCTTACTCCTTGTTCCAATATCTTCCACGATGCACATGTGGGTATCGTTGGCGACCCAGAGCCTGAGCACCATATGGTCAGCACCCTCTAGGATCCTTCACAGGTGACCTAGCACTTCACTCATAGGCCGCTTCTTTGGTCCCTCATCCACCGTACCGGAAGCTCACCATTTAAATCGCACCGAGGCTAGTCAAGACCTTGGCTGACCTTTCTACGCGAGACGTCCTTCGTTGACTCTCCGTCAGCTGTTGCAACTTTATCAGCCAGGTCTCCATGACCTCATTCACAAGACGGTCAAAATGCTTCCCCATCATTCTTGACATAAAACAGTCATTTAAAAACAGGTCATAAATACAATTTTTATAACGAACTCTCGTCTTTCCACATTAATCAACACTAGTATTGCACCCACGCATTGCTGTGGGCCGACCAAGGTTCCAGAAAAGAACTATTCCCTCTCTACAACCATCTCTCTCTCTCTCTCTCTCACACACACACACACACACATGCACATGCACATGACCCTCTCCCTCTCTTTGCCACGTACACACACTCTCAAATGTTGAAACTCTCTCTCTCTCTCTTCTCACATGCACACACATATACACACCTGCTCTTTCTCTCTCTCTCTCTCTCTCTCTCTCTCTCACACACACACACACACATGCACACACTCCCTCTCTCTTCTTACACTCTCCCACACATAGAAGCGCTCTCTCTCTCTCTCTCTCTCTCTCTCTCTCTCTCTTTCAATCTCTCTCTCTCTCTCTCTCACTTACTCTCTCTCTCTCTCTCTCTCTCTCTCTCTCTCTCTCACGCACACATACACATATGTAAATAAATAGTATATACAATACTATGTTTTAGATACATAAGCCTATACATAGACACATATACTTATACATATATACATGTATTTAAAAATATAAATACAAACATCAACATAATTTAATTAATTTTGATTAAATTTTAATGTGCGGAGATGGGTGATACTTTTAAATATATAGATAGATATATCATACACACATCTAAACACACACACACACACACACACACACACATCTAAACACACACACACACACACACAAACATAAATATCTATATATATATATACATACATATGTATGTATGTATATATAAATGTAAATAAAAACACACACACATGTATACACACATATACATATATGTTTTCTATTTAATTTATATTTTATTAAAAGATACTTTTTATTCTCTTTCTCTCTCTTTTCACCCTCCCTTATTACATCTCTCTCTCTCTCTCTCTCAAGCACATTCTACACAGATGCAGATGTACGCACATGCATGCATATACGCTCTCTCTCTCTCTCTCTCTCTCTCTCTCACACACACACACACACACACACACACATGTACACACCGCACATACACTAATCTAAACGCACACTCTCCTCCCACTCTCTCTCTCTCTCTCTCTCTCTCTCTCACTCTCTCTCTCTCTCTCTCTCACACACACACACACACACACATGTACACACTGCACATACACTAATCTAAACGCACACTCTATCCTCCCACACAAACTATCTCCTACATAGAAATTATCTGTCGCCTCTCTCTCTCTCTCTCTCTCTCTCTCTCTCTCTCTCTCACACACACACACACACATGTACACACCGCACATACACTAATGAAAACACACACTATCTCCTCCCACACACACTCTCTCCTACATAGAAAATCTCAGCCTCTCTCTCTCTCTCTCATGCACACACACACACACATTCTCTCTCTCTCTCTCTCTCTCTCTCTTCACGCACACTCTCTCACATAGAAACTCTCTCTCTCTCTCTCTCTCTCTCTCTCTCTCTCTCACACACACACACACACACACACACACACACACACTTAAATAGATTTACACATAAATAAAATTTTAATTATTTAAATTTTAATGGTAGGGATGAGTGGTGAGTGGTTCTCACTCTCAAATAAATGCATCTTTCATGTAATCTCTCTCTCTCTCTCTCTCTCTCTCTCTCTCTCTCTCACACACACACACACACACACACACACACACACACACACACTCACTCAATTCATACATCCACCTATAATTGTAATAGACCACCTATAATCGTAATAGACCATACAATTATCTTGTCAACTCAACTCATACATCCACCTATAATCGTAATAGACCATAAAGTTATCTATACTCCACCAATGACATTGTGGAAGTAGCAAACCATTCAACGGCTAGTGCAACCTTTTTTATTTTGTGCTCTTACAAAATGACTACCAAAACGACTCACATCTATGGTCCTCACAAATGACTACCATCAAAGACTTTACTTTAACATTTGTACACTTGGACATTGTCTCTCGTAAATGGTGTGCACCAAGGATGATCCTTCTTAGCCCCATGATGCCATCCATCAAACAACTATTTTTTATCCCTTGTGATTAGGTTAGGGTGGGTGACTAACTACAACCATAAACATATGACTCAATGTCCATTTTGTTAATTATCTCATGTAAATAGTTGATGTTATGAGATTTTTATCGTTAGACAACTCTTTTTAATAAGTCTTTTTACATGCATAACCATATAGGTAAAGACATAAATCAAAAAGTCATATGGCCAATACTTATAGGTGAAAATGTATAAAACATATAGGTGTAGAAATAAATAAAAATTCATTTAGCTAATCATTATATAAGGGTTTTCATACCTAATGTCCATGGTTAAGATATAAAACCCTAATGGCCTAATGCTTGCCTATAAATTTGAGCACTCAAAAATCCTAATGGCTACTACTGCCTATATGCACATGCACATGCACACTATTTATATATATACATGTTTTTTCTTTAAATGCCTTAAAAAAAAGAGAGTCTTTCGTCGTAATTAACTATTTTCGATCTTGTTGGGGCCTAATTGTTAAAAGAAAAACAGTGTTTCATTTTCTAGGAAAATTTTTAAATGATCAAATATTTTATTTTTTTCTCAAAAGCACGCGCATTTTATCTCTAAAAATACTATTTTTCCCTACAATATTATGTTTTAGATACATAAACCTATATATAGACACATATACTTATACATATATACATGTATTTAAAAATATAAATACAAATATCGACATAATTTAATTAATTTTGAATAAATTTTCATGTGCGGAGATGGGTGATAAGTTGTGGTCACTTTTAAATATATAGATAGATATATCATACACACATCTAAACACACACACACACACACAAACATATATATGTATATATATATACATAAATATGTATGTATGTATATATAAATGTAAATAAAAGCACACACACATACACACATGTATACACACATATACATATATGTATACATACATATACATATATGTTTTCTATTTAATTTATATTTTATTAAAAGATACTTTTTACTCTCTTTCTCTCTCTTTTCACCCTCCCTCATTACATCTCTCTCTCTCTCTCTCTCTCTAGGTCTGTCCCATCTCACTCTCTCTCTCAAGCACATTCTACACATAGATGTAGATGTACACACATGCATGCATATACTCTCTCTCTCTCTCTCTCTCTCTCTCTCTCACACACACACACACACACGTGCACACATGTACACACCGCACATACACTAATCTAAACGCACACTCTTTCCTCCCACACAAACTATCTCCTACGTAGAAATTATCTGTCGTCTCTCTCTCTCTCTCTCTCACACACACACACACACACACACACTCTCTCACACACATACACATGTACACACCGCACATACACTAATGAAAATGCACACTATCTCCTCCTACACAAACTATCTCCTACATAGAAATTCTCAACCTCTCTCTCTCTCTCTCTCTCTCTCTCTCTCATGCACACACACACTCTCTCTCTCTCTCTCTCTCTCTCTCTCTCTTCACGCACACTCTCTCACATAGAAACTCTCATGCACACACACACACTCTCTCTCTCTCTTCACGCACTCTCTCTCTCTCTTGTGCACACACACACATACACTCTCTCTCTTTACACACACTCTATCACATAGAAACTCTCTCTCTGTCTCTCTCTCTCTCTCTCTCTCTCTCTCACACACACACACACTTAAGTAGATTTACACATATATATAATTTTAATTAGTTAAATTTTAGATTAAATTTTAATGGTAGGGATGAGTGGTGAGGTGTACTCACTCTCAAATAAATGCATCTTTCATGTAATCTCTCTCTCTCTCTCTCTCTCTCTCTCTCTCTCACACACACACACACACATGTATACTATTTATATATACATGCTTATATACCTATAGATACACATACATACATAATATATATAAGTGTGTGTATCTATAGGTATGTAAGCATGTATACAAAGATTTCATTGAAAGATATGAGATGAGATCTTCTTAGATTCAAATTCAAAATTGCTTTGAAAGATGTGAGATTTGGCTCCTCCTCACGCTTGAAGGAGGAGTGGCCATTTTGAAATAGGCCCCCCTCCTTTGCCTACGTGGAGGGAGGGCCACTCTCCCTTAATCCTGTATAGATTACTTAATCCACATTCATTTCATATAAATTCCCATTCTCATATCCAATCACATCATTTTTCATCTCATCACTTCTATCCTCAATTATCCTCATCAGATCTCATCGACTCACATTTACCCATATCCACATTTCATCACATCACATTTCATCACATCTCATCCATTTAGACCACATCACATTCACTCACATCACATCTCACTCAGACCACATCACATTTGCTCATGTCACATCTCATTCAAACCAGATCACATTCATTCACATCTATCCCGATTCACATGACATCACATCCATTCACATCCCATACCATTCATTCTCATTGTAAGATTCCTCCCCCAACCCCTTTTTGATGTCTAGTATCTTCCCCTGTAATCAACCCTCTTCAGAAATATAAAGACCCTGTTGCTAACTATTTTAGCCTAGAGAGAGGAAACTTATTCTAGAGAGAGAATATTCAGATTTTGAATATTTTTGGATAGAAAAATATCTCTTATAATTCAGATGAGTTCCCCTGAAACAGAAATTCAAAAAGAATTTTCCAATGTGCAATTGGAATTAATTGGAAATAGGTATAAAGAACCTTAGTCTAAGGGTCTAGATTTTCAGAAATCTTTAGACTATGGTCCAATTAAGGTTCCTATGGGCCAATAGCATCAATCCATGTGTAGGGAAGAGATAAATCCAAATTTGTAAAAAGAAGATACCCAAAAATGAGTAAATGCTCACATAAGGTGAAGAGTTGAAAATGTACAAGGTTTATTAGTAAAAAACTATGAACAATATTAAAATGATTCCATTATGACACATATGTAAGGAAGGGAAATTCTTTAAAGGAGGTGCATATTTCACATAAGATAAAGAGTTGAAAATGTACAAGGTTTATTAGTAAAAAACTATGAGCAATATTAAAATGATTCCATTATGACACATATGTAAGGAAGGGGAATTCTTTAAAGGAGGTGCATATTTCACATAAGATGAAGAGTTGAAAATGTACAAGGTTTAATAGTAAAAAACTATGAGCAATATTAAAATGATTCCATTATGACACATATGTAAGGAAGGGGAATTCTTTAAAGGAGGTGCATATTTCACATAAGATGAAGAGTTGAAAATGTACAAGGTTTATTAGTAAAAAAACTATGAGCAATATTAAAATGATTCCATTATGACACATATGTAAGGAAGGGGAGTTCTTTAAAGGAGGTGCATATTTCACATGCTTGAATGAGTTTTAAACTCATAAAAATTGAGATATTTCATCTCTCCTCTCTCCTCATTCAAGTCTAGTTCCAAAAAGTTAGCTTAACTGACCTAAAAATGGTCAAATATTGACCAAACTGATTTAGAAAATTCTAGAATCAATTTGTTTGGTTAGGAGCTCAATTTTTCCTATAAATAGAAGTCTCCCCCTTGTTGAAAAATAGATAGTGTTTATGCATCGTTACTCTACTCCACCTAAGCCAAGAACTGTGAATTCATTTAATAATTCACTAGTTTTTGGAGCTTTCCTCTTTCTTCAATCCCCATTAGTGGCTCCATCAACATACTTAACCAATTGATTGGTTGGGGGCCTCTACCGTGAACAAAGAATCAAGCAAGTTGTAAGGTAATTAGTGAATATTGATCTTTCTATAATTTCTCAATGTTTCTCTCTTCTCAACCCCTCTCAAGCTTGAGAAGTTTAATTGGTATGGTTTTTTAAATGCTATTGAAGTTTGAATAGTAGTGAAGAGTTACATAATTTAATAAATGCTATTGAAGTTAATTTTCATTTATGTTTAAGTTCTAATGATTTTTATGTAAATTCTCTCTCTCACTCAAGAAATGGTCATACTCATGACCCGTTCTCAATCCAAATCAAGCTTTTCATAAAGCTTTTCCTTAACCCAAGACTAAGCTATGCTTGAGGTCAAATTAATGGCTTTTTTCTATGCTTTTAGTTTATGTATATTGATGATTCAATCCATTATGGATTAATAATCCAATTAGAGATTATTTTAATTATTTCCTTAATGATAAGCATTATCCCTTAGAAAAATTGAGATTTATCAGTCATAGCAACGGAGCTATGGCAAAATTTTTATAAAAATTATGCATAAAATAATTTCATTCAAAGCATAAAAAGAGGACTTCCTACCATATTCTAGGAATTATCATCCTAGATTAATTGAAAGAATTTCATTACAATCATGGAGAAATTGAATTTTAATATCATGCATAAAGGATAAGTTTTTATATCAAAAGTGTTATTTTTATCATTTTTAATTTTCATGCATAGAAGTATGCATAAAGGAAAATTTTTATATCAAAAGTGTTACTTTTATCATTTTTAATTTTCGTGCATAGAAGTATGCATAAAAGAAAATTTTTATATCAAAAGTGTTACTTTTATCATTTTTAATTTTCATGCATAGAAGTATGCATAAAAGAAAATCTTTTATATCAAAAGTGTTACTTTTATCATTTTTAATTTTCATGCATAGAAGTATGCATAAAAGAAATTTTTTTTATAACAAAAGTGTTACTTTTATCATTTTTAATTTTCATGCATAAAAGTATGCATAAAAGAAAATTTTTATATCAAAAGTGTTACTTTTATCATTTTTAATTTTCATGCATAGAAGTATGCATAAAGGAAAATTTTTTATATCAAAAGTGTTACTTTTATCATTTTTAATTTTCATGCATAGAAGTATGCATAAAGGAAATTTTTTTATATCAAAAGTGTTACTTTTATCATTTTTAATTTTCATGCATAGAAGTATGCATAAAGGAAAAATTTTTATATCAAAAGTGTTACTTTTATCATATTGGATTTCATGCATATAGGTATGCATAAAAGATATTCTTTTTATACTAAAAGTGTGATTTTCCTCATAAATGGATTTTATGCTTAACTTAGAGGCATAAGAGAAATTCTTTTATTCTAAAAGTATAATTCCCTACCAAATTGAAATTATGCATAAGAAGATGCATAAAAGATTGATTTTAATTTCGAAAGTGTTAGTCTCCTTAAATGGAATTTATGTATAAATAAATGTGTAGAGAAATCTTATATCAAATATAAGAATTCTCTTTTAAAAAAAAGATATGAAATGTGATAAGATGTGATAAGAGGTGTATGAGATGTGATCAGAATTGATAAGATGCGTATGGAAAGTGATAGGATGTGATAAGAGGTGTATGAGATGTGATAAGAATTGATAAGATGCGTATGGAAAGTGATAGGATGTGATAAGAGGTGTATGAGATGTGATAAGAATTGATAAGATGCGTATGGAAAGTGATAGGATGTGATAAGAGGTGTATGAGATGTGATAAGAATTGATAAGATGCGTATGGAAAGTGATAGGATGTGATAAGAGGTGTATGAGATGTAAAAAGATGTGATAAGATGTGATAAGATTTGATAAGATGCGTATGGAAAGTGATAGGATGTGATAAGAGGTGTATGAGATGTAAAAAGATGTGATAAGATGTGTATGAGATGTGATAGAATGTGTTAAGATGAGTTAGGATGTGTTAAGATGTATATGGGATGTGTTAGGACGAGAATGGATGTAATATGGTTGTATGAATGTGATGTGGATGTATACATGTAGATGTATATGTATGAATGTGAATGTTGATGTGGATGTGGATGTATGGATGTAGATACGGATGTGTATGTATGTATGTGGATGTGTATGTATGAATGAGGATGTAAAAATGGACGTATGTATATAGATGTGGATGTATGGATGTATGTATGTAGATGTGGATGTATGGATGTGATTGTGAATGAAGAGGTGGATGTGAATGTATGGATGTAGAATACAGATGTGGATGTATGTATGTAGATGTGGATGTATGGATGTGATTGTGAATGAAGAGGTGGATGTGAATGTATGGATGTAGATACGGATGTGGATGTATGTATGTGAATGTGGATGTATGAATGAGGATGTGAAAATGGATGTATGCATGTGAATGTGGATGTATGAATATGAATGTGGATGTGTGGATGTGGAAATGGAGGTATGGATGTATGAATGTAGATGCGGATGTATGTATGTAGATGCGTATGTATGAATGTGAAATTGGATGTATGATGTGGACGTACGAACATGGATATATATGTAGAATAATGAATATGAAGATGTATGTGAGATAATGTAGTCTATATGAGTGAATGGATGAGAACGAGTACACACTGAATGGAATGTGGAATAAGTAATGTGGTCCGAGAGTGGATAATATGGAAAGACAAGAGTTCGTTATAGAAACTGTATTTGTGACTGTTTGTAAATGACTGTTTTATGTCAAGAATGCTGGAGAAGCATTTTGACCGTCTTGAGGATTAAGGTCATGAAGACTGAACTGATAAAGTTGCAACTGCTGACGGAGAGTCAATGGAGGACGTCTCGCGTAGCAAGGTCGATCGAGGTCTTGACCAGCCTCGGCTCGATTTAAATGGTGAGCTTCCGGTACGGTGGATGAGGGACCAAGGAAGCGGCCTATGAGTGAAGCGCTAGGTCACCTGCGAAGGATCCTAGAGGGTGCTGACCATACGGTGCTCGGGCTCTGGGTCGCCGAAGATACCCACACGTGCGTCGTGGAAGATATTGGAATAAGGAGTAAGAGTTGTTTTCTGAAACCGGGCATGGATCTGGTTGATTGACCTTGCTGGTCCTCAACAGATGAGTCCATGGCTCTTTTATATGGATCTGTGGGTTGATCTTGCTGATCTTCCACAGAGACTCCATTCTATTATATGAATATATTGCCGGTTACTATGAGCTAGGAACCATGGAAAAGGCCCCTGATGAGAGGACAGGTGGTGAGCATTTTGGTTGCCAATGATGCCATAAGTATACCGATGAAAGAATGACTGGAAATAAGGATTTAACCAGAGACTTTGAGGATTGTCATTAGTGACATAATGGCTTTATTAAAGGATTGTTTTAAAGCTAGTTGATGCTAAGAAAAAGGCAATTTCATATTGGGTGTGTAAGTGGTATGACTAGTTTTATGTTTGCATGAACTTCCGGCTAGGGGGCCTTGGAACTCTTTTTCTTGGTACCCGGGACAAAACCTAACCAAATTCCAAATTGGATCCCATCACTACAGTTTGGTTGGGCGGTTGGCTAACCCATGGGATCGGATGGGGTTAGGCTGGACTGATGGATCCGTAAATCGAGATTTAATTTCTATTATTACGATAGATGAAGTAAATCCCGGAAAGAAATTGTTCTATGGATAGGAATCAACGGCTGTGCCTCTTGATGGGAAAAAAAGCGTTGATCCCAATGATCCAAGTGCAAGTTCTTCCTTGATTTGACCAAGTACCGTTAAAGGTGCAGTCAGATCAGTTTGATCAATAATGATCTTGACTACGTTAGAGTAAAGAGTTATCCTGGTGGAATCGCCCGTGCTTTCCGGGTAAAGGAAGTTTTTCCGGTTTCGGTTTTGGACAAACCGACGGATTAGTCTCTTGTCCGGATATCCGTGGGTGAGGCCCCGAGTGTGGGACCCCTGTCCCGCGCGAGAAGTGCTACTTCCGCTGCTAGTACCCCGAATCCGTTGCTCGGTGGGAATAGGGATCTCACACTCATCCCGATTCACATGCCTGTTGAATAAATGATTGTTTATGGCGAACGATCTACTGCTGATAAAGAAAAAAAAAATCTGTTATCGGACATATGCCATAGATCTCCATTAAGATCTTGTCTTGTATAAGAAATTGTTTTCCGAACTCTTAAGTCTTAGGATCTCGTGAATAATATCAAAATAAAAATTTAATAATATATAAATTTTGGCAAAATCATGAGACGAGGAAACCGTGGTCGTCAGCCAGACCCTGTCTCTGAAGATGACGAGCTTGACCTTAATGTTCGCAAGGCTCTTCATAGGTCTCAGCCAGGACCCTTCAAAGGAGAAGGGGAGAACTTGGGTGAGGCTGTGAAGAAATGGGTGGAAGCCTTGGAAGAGTATTTTGATGTCACAGGATACAATCATCAGAGCAATTGGCTAATAAAGATCAACTGAGAAGCCAAATATGTCAAGAATTTATCAAGAAACACAAAAAGGTTGTAATTGTGTGATATAATTCATACAATTTGATATTCAAACTGAAAAATTTGTAATTTAGTAATTGGGTTTTCAGATGCCGCAATTGTATGGAACCCTGACTTGCTTGAGGCCTAGACATGATGGTATCTATCTTATAGTTCCAAGTATCATGACTACCCGTATATACCGAGAGTATAACTGCAGCTCTTTACTGACAGTATATACGAGTAAATCTAAGACTTGAAATTATAAGCGTTAATGCTATCCAGATGATGATTTCGAATGTGGTTGATATGATTTTTAATTCTGTTTGAGAATTGATGAGTTGAATTGGATTCTGATTGAAAAATGACGATTTCTGAAATTTAGTTGAAATGTAATAAGCTGAGCGAAACCACAATGAGGATGAATGGGACGAGTCCCAGTGATGATATTCATATCTGGAATGATGATAATGATTTCACCAAATCACTATGAGATTAGTGGATTGTGCTGTCAGATTGCTACTGTTAATACTTGAGACGGTAGATTAAGTTAAGGGATGACAAATTGAGAACTTGCTTAACTAAAATTCCTGTGGAGGAATGTTCAGAAGGAAAATTTTCAGTCTAATGGACCATTATCATGTTAAAGATATGAATGATATGATCTGAATGAATTGTTATTTAATGATGAGTTCTATATAAGGGATAATTATCCCCGTATTCTGTTGGGTTGACCAGAATATAAGGAACCCCAGAATAAATTGGATCTTAAGAAAAAGAGTTATCCTCTACCTTGCGAGATGAGGACATCTCGCACTTTTCAAGTGGGGTAGAATGTAAGATTCTCCCCTAGCCTTCGAGGTATATAAGAGTAAGAATCTCCCTTTCTGATCTTATAATTATTCTCTCTCTAAAATAAAAGAAAGATTTTGTTTAAAAAAGGAAGAACCTTTTCCCTGAATACTTCTCAAGAGTCCCACCTGTTTTAAGATTCAGAACAATGAGTTCAGAAGTGAGAATCGATGTTTTGGATATCAAGGTTTTGGTCTTCATTCGAGTACGGCCCAAAAGAAGTTCTTTATCTCTTGGGAAGTATAAGAAGTTATCTCCCAGATATTGTGGACCAAAGAAAGTAGGTGAATTAGCTTACGAACTTCTTTTATCTCCTCATCTCAAAGTTCTAAATGCCTTCTATAGAAAAATATGCCAAACCCAAATCATGGAAAGACGGTAAAACTTCAGTGGCAAGTTACCGTTGGCTTCTAAGTTACGCTAGATCCTTCCTTTATATAAGTCGTAACTTTTACTTGTCGTTCACAGTAATCTTACTCCCATCGATCTCCTTTCTTTCTTAATCTCCTTCATGGCTTGGCAACAAGAATTAGTTTTATCCATAATGATTCCTCACCTTCAAGACGCAAGTGAGTCTGTGAAGAAGGATTTTATAGAACAGTATGAGCGCTCACTTTTTCCTCACCTAGGAGCTTCTGTAGCGCAGACCAAATGGCGGACCTATCAAGACATAACTAGGGTAACACCCTGGGGTCAGCAGCACTTTCGTAACAATGTCCGCTTGGCCATGGTTATCGAAGCCTTGGGTTTGGGTCCTCGATACTACTGCGTCATGAGATCAAGACATCTTGGGTTTTCTGAGCGGGTCTTCTTACTGGCGTGTTTTCTTCCTCATGAGAAGATATGCCTTTACCCCGTTTTTGGCTTGCCTCTCAGAGGTCCTTTTGTTAGAACACCTCATACCACTGAGATAGGCGCAGTAATAACCCACAGAATCATTCCCATAGATGAGTTACCTTATACTTGTGCAGCTTGTGAGGACTGCTTTTGTGACCATATGATGGACGGGCTTATGGAAGTGTAAAGAGTTCCTCTATCTTTACTGTATAAGTTCCGAGAATGAATAAAGTTTAAATCTTGTTCGTATTTTGAATCTTGCTCTCTTTAAGACTTATCTTGGTGGTTAATCTTGATTAAAATTTTTCTCTAAGTCTCATATTCGTGAATCTTGCGAAATTATCACAAGTTGCGAGATGAGGACATCTCGTGTTTTTTTAAGTGGGGTAGAATGTAAGATTCCTCCCCCAACCCCTTTTTGATGTCTAGTATCTTCCCCTGTAATCAACCCTCTTCAGAAATATAAAGACCCTGTTGCTAACTATTTTAGCCTAGAGAGAGGAAACTTATTCTAGAGAGAGAATATTCAGATTTTGAATATTTTTGGATAGAAAAATATCTCTTATAATTCAGATGAGTTCCCCTGAAACAAAAATTCAAAAAGAATTTTCCAATGTGCAATTGGAATTAATTGGAAATAGGTATAAAGAACCTTAGTCTAAGGGTCTAGATTTTCAGAAATCTTTAGACTATGGTCCAATTAAGGTTCCTATGGGCCAATAGCATCAATCCATGTGTAGGGAAGAGATAAATCCAAATTTGTAAAAAGAAGATACCCAAAAATGAGTAAATGCTCACATAAGGTGAAGAGTTGAAAATGTACAAGGTTTATTAGTAAAAAACTATGAACAATATTAAAATGATTCCATTATGACACATATGTAAGGAAGGGAAATTCTTTAAAGGAGGTGCATATTTCACATAAGATAAAGAGTTGAAAATGTACAAGGTTTATTAGTAAAAAACTATGAGCAATATTAAAATGATTCCATTATGACACATATGTAAGGAAGGGGAATTCTTTAAAGGAGGTGCATATTTCACATAAGATGAAGAGTTGAAAATGTACAAGGTTTAATAGTAAAAAACTATGAGCAATATTAAAATGATTCCATTATGACACATATGTAAGGAAGGGGAATTCTTTAAAGGAGGTGCATATTTCACATAAGATGAAGAGTTGAAAATGTACAAGGTTTAATAGTAAAAAACTATGAGCAATATTAAAATGATTCCATTATGACACATATGTAAGGAAGGGGAATTCTTTAAAGGAGGTGCATATTTCACATAAGATGAAGAGTTGAAAATGTACAAGGTTTATTAGTAAAAAAACTATGAGCAATATTAAAATGATTCCATTATGACACATATGTAAAGAAGGGGAGTTCTTTAAAGGAGGTGCATATTTCACATGCTTGAATGAGTTTTAAACTCATAAAAATTGAGATATTTCATCTCTCCTCTCTCCTCATTCAAGTCTAGTTCCAAAAAGTTAGCTTAACTGACCTAAAAATGGTCAAATATTGACCAAACTGATTTAGAAAATTCTAGAATCAGTTTGTTTGGTTAGGAGCTCAATTTTTCCTATAAATAGAAGTCTCCCCCTTGTTGAAAAATAGATAGTGTTTATGCATCGTTACTCTACTCCACCTAAGCCAAGAACTGTGAATTCATTTAATAATTCACTAGTTTTTGGAGCTTTCCTCTTTCTTCAATCCCCATTAGTGGCTCCATCAACATACTTAACCAATTGATTGGTTGGGGGCCTCTACCGTGAACAAAGAATCAAGCAAGTTGTAAGGTAATTAGTGAATATTGATCTTTCTATAATTTCTCAATGTTTCTCTCTTCTCAACCCCTCTCAAGCTTGAGAAGTTTAATTGGTATGGTTTTTTAAATGCTATTGAAGTTTGAATAGTAGTGAAGAGTTACATAATTTAATAAATGCTATTGAAGTTAATTTTCATTTATGTTTAAGTTCTAATGATTGTTATGTAAATTCTCTCTCTCACTCAAGAAATGGTCATACTCATGACCCGTTCTCAATCCAAATCAAGCTTTTCATAAAGCTTTTCCTTAACCCAAGACTAAGCTATGCTTGAGGTCAAATTAATGGCTTTTTTCTATGCTTGAGGTCACATCTATCCCGATTCACATGACATCACATCCATTCACATCCCATACCATTCATTCTCATTGTAAGATTCCTCCCCCAACCCCTTTTTGATGTCTAGTATCTTCCCCTGTAATCAACCCTCTTCAGAAATATAAAGACCCTGTTGCTAACTATTTTAGCCTAGAGAGAGGAAAATTATTCTAGAGAGAGAATATTCAGATTTTGAATATTTTTGGATAGAAAAATATCTCTTATAATTCAGATGAGTTCCCCTGAAACAGAAATTCAAAAAGAATTTTCCAATGTGCAATTGGAATTAATTGGAAATAGGTATAAAGAACCTTAGTCTAAGGGTCTAGATTTTCAGAAATCTTTAGACTATGGTCCAATTAAGGTTCCTATGGGCCAATAGCATCAATCCATGTGTAGGGAAGAGATAAATCCAAATTTGTAAAAAGAAGATACCCAAAAATGAGTAAATGCTCACATAAGGTGAAGAGTTGAAAATGTACAAGGTTTATTAGTAAAAAACTATGAACAATATTAAAATGATTCCATTATGACACATATGTAAGGAAGGGAAATTCTTTAAAGGAGGTGCATATTTCACATAAGATAAAGAGTTGAAAATGTACAAGGTTTATTAGTAAAAAACTATGAGCAATATTAAAATGATTCCATTATGACACATATGTAAGGAAGGGGAATTCTTTAAAGGAGGTGCATATTTCACATAAGATGAAGAGTTGAAAATGTACAAGGTTTATTAGTAAAAAACTATGAGCAATATTAAAATGATTCCATTATGACACATATGTAAGGAAGGGGAATTCTTTAAAGGAGGTGCATATTTCACATAAGATGAAGAGTTGAAAATGTACAAGGTTTATTAGTAAAAAAACTATGAGCAATATTAAAATGATTCCATTATGACACATATGTAAGGAAGGGGAGTTCTTTAAAGGAGGTGCATATTTCACATGCTTGAATGAGTTTTAAACTCATAAAAATTGAGATATTTCATCTCTCCTCTCTCCTCATTCAAGTCTATTTCCAAAAAGTTAGCTTAACTGACCTAAAAATGGTCAAATATTGACTAAACTGATTTAGAAAATTCTAGAATCAGTTTGTTTGGTTAGGAGCTCAATTTTTCCTATAAATAGAAGTCTCCCCCTTGTTGAAAAATAGATAGTGTTTATGCATCGTTACTCTACTCCACCTAAGCCAAGAACTGTGAATTCATTTAATAATTCACTAGTTTTTGGAGCTTTCCTCTTTCTTCAATCCCCATTAGTGGCTCCATCAACATACTTAACCAATTGATTGGTTGGGGGCCTCTACCGTGAACAAAGAATCAAGCAAGTTGTAAGGTAATTAGTGAATATTGATCTTTCTATAATTTCTCAATGTTTCTCTCTTCTCAACCCCTCTCAAGCTTGAGAAGTTTAATTGGTATGGTTTTTTAAATGCTATTGAAGTTTGAATAGTAGTGAAGAGTTACATAATTTAATAAATGCTATTGAAGTTAATTTTCATTTATGTTTAAATTCTAATGATTTTTATGTAAATTCTCTCTCACTCAAGAAATGGTCATACTCATGACCCGTTCTCAATCCAAATCAAGCTTTTCCTTAACCCAAGACTAAGCTATGCTTGAGGTCAAATTAATGGCTTTTTTCTATGCTTTTAGTTTATGTATATTGATGATTCAATCCATTATGGATTAATAATCCAATTAGAGATCATTTTAATTATTTCCTTAATGATAAGCATTATCCCTTAGAAAAATTGAGATTTATCAGTCATAGCAACGGAGCTATGGCAAAATTTTTATAAAAATTATGCATAAAATAATTTCATTCAAAGCATAAAAAGAGGACTTCCTACCATATTCTAGGAATTATCATCCTAGATTAATTGAAAGAATTTCATTACAATCATGGAGAAATTGAATTTTAATATCATGCATAAAGGATAAGTTTTTATATCAAAAGTGTTATTTTTATCATTTTTAATTTTCATGCATAGAAGTATGCATAAAGGAAAATTTTTATATCAAAAGTGTTACTTTTATCATTTTTAATTTTCATGCATAGAAGTATGCATAAAAGAAAATTTTTATATCAAAAGTGTTACTTTTATCATTTTTAATTTTCATGCATAGAAGTATGCATAAAAGAAAATTTTTTATATCAAAAGTGTTACTTTTATCATTTTTAATTTTCATGCATAGAAGTATGCATAAAAGAAAATTTTTTTATAACAAAAGTGTTACTTTTATCATTTTTAATTTTCATGCATAAAAGTATGCATAAAAGAAAATTTTTATATCAAAAGTGTTACTTTTATCATTTTTAATTTTCATGCATAGAAGTATGCATAAAGGAAAATTTTTTATATCAAAAGTGTTACTTTTATCATTTTTAATTTTCATGCATAGAAGTATGCATAAAGGAAAATTTTTTATATCAAAAGTGTTACTTTTATCATTTTTAATTTTCATGCATAGAAGTATGCATAAAGGAAAAATTTTTATATCAAAAGTGTTACTTTTATCATATTGGATTTCATGCATATAGGTATGCATAAAAGATATTCTTTTTATACTAAAAGTGTGATTTTCCTCATAAATGGATTTTATGCTTAACTTAGAGGCATAAGAGAAATTCTTTTATTCTAAAAGTATAATTCCCTACCAAATTGAAATTATGCATAAGAAGATGCATAAAAGATTGATTTTAATTTCGAAAGTGTTAGTCTCCTTAAATGGAATTTATGTATAAATAAATGTGTAGAGAAATCTTATATCAAATATAAGAATTCTCTTTTAAAAAAAAAGATATGAAATGTGATAAGATGTGATAAGAGGTGTATGAGATGTGATAAGAATTGATAAGATGCGTATGGAAAGTGATAGGATGTGATAAGAGGTGTATGAGATGTGATAAGAATTGATAAGATGCGTATGGAAAGTGATAGGATGTGATAAGAGGTGTATGAGATCTGATAAGAATTGATAAGATGTGTATGGAAAGTGATAGGATGTGATAAGAGGTGTATGAGATGTGATAAGAATTGATAAGATGCGTATGGAAAGTGATAGGATGTGATAAGAGGTGTATGAGATGTAAAAAGATGTGATAAGATGTGTATGAGATGTGATAAGATTTGATAAGATGCGTATGGAAAGTGATAGGATGTGATAAGAGGTGTATGAGATGTAAAAAGATGTGATAAGATGTGTATGAGATGTGATAGAATGTGTTAAGATGAGTTAGGATGTGTTAAGATGTATATGGGATGTGTTAGGACGAGAATGGATGTAATATGGTTGTATGAATGTGATGTGGATGTATACATGTAGATGTATATGTATGAATGTGAATGTTGATGTGGATGTGGATGTATGGATGTAGATACGGATGTGTATGTATGTATGTGGATGTGTATGTATGAATGAGGATGTAAAAATGGACGTATGTATATAGATGTGGATGTATGGATGTATGTATGTAGATGTGGATGTATGGATGTGATTGTGAATGAAGATGTGGATGTAGAATATAGATGTGGATGTATGTATGTAGATGTGGATGTATGGATGTGATTGTGAATGAAGAGGTGGATGTGAATGTATGGATGTAGATACGGATGTGGATGTATGTATGTGAATGTGGATGTATGAATGAGGATGTGAAAATGGATGTATGCATGTGAATGTGGATGTATGAATATGAATGTGGATGTGTGGATGTGGAAATGGAGGTATGGATGTATGAATGTAGATGTGGATGTATGCATGTAGATGCGTATGTATGAATGTGAAATTGGATGTATGATGTGGACGTACGAACATGGATATGTATGTAGAATAATGAATATGAAGATGTATGTGAGATAATGTAGTCTATATGAGTGAATGGATGAGAACGAGTACACACTGAATGGAATGTGGAATAAGTAATGTGGTCCGAGAGTGGATAATATGGAAAGACAAGAGTTCGTTATAGAAACTGTATTTGTGACTGTCTGTAAATGACTATTTTATGTCAAGAATGCTGGAGAAGCATTTTGACCGTCTTGAGGATTAAGGTCATGAAGAGTGAACTGATAAAGTTGCAACTGCTGACGGAGAGTCAATGGAGGACGTCTCGCGTAGCAAGGTCGATCGAGGTCTTGACCAGCCTCGGCTCGATTTAAATGGTGAGCTTCCGGTACGGTGGATGAGGGACCAAGGAAGCGGCCTATGAGTGAAGCGCTAGGTCACCTGCGAAGGATCCTAGAGGGTGCTGACCATACGGTGCTCGGGCTCTGGGTCGCCGAAGATACCCACACGTGCGTCGTGGAAGATATTGGAATAAGGAGTAAGAGTTGTTTTCTGAAACCGGGCATGGATCTGGTTGATTGACCTTGCTGGTCCTCAACAGATGAGTCCATGGCTCTTTTATATGGATCTGTGGGTTGATCTTGCTGATCTTCCACGGAGACTCCATTCTATTATATGAATATATTGCCGGTTACTATGAGCTAGGAACCATGGAAAAGGCCCCTGAGAGAACAGGTGGTGAGCATTTTGGTTGCCAATGATGCCATAAGTATACCGATGAAAGAATGACTGGAAATAAGGATTTAACCAGAGACTTTGAGGATTGTCATTAGTGACATAATGGCTTTATTAAAGGATTGTTTTAAAGCTAGTTGATGCTAAGAAAAAGGCAATTTCATATTGGGTGTGTAAGTGGTATGACTAGTTTTATGTTTGCATGAACTTCCGGCTAGGGGGCCTTGGAACTCTTTTTCTTGGTACCCGGGACAAAACCTAACCAAATTCCAAATTGGATCCCATCACTACAGTGGTTGGGCGGTTGGCTAACCCATGGGATCGGATGGGGTTAGGCTGGACTGATGGATCCGTAAATCGAGATTTAATTTCTATTATTATGATAGATGAAGTAAATCCTGGATAGAAATTGTTCTATGGATAGGAATCAACGGCTGTGCCTCTTGATGGGGAAAAAAGCGTTGATCCCAATGATCCAAGTGCAAGTTCTTCCTTGATTTGACCAAGTACCGTTAAAGGTGCAGTCAGATCAGTTTGATCAATAATGATCTTGACTACGTTAGAGTAAAGAGTTATCCTGGTGGAATCGCCCGTGCTTTCCGGGTAAAGGAAGTTTTTCCGGTTTCGGTTTTGGACAAACCGACGGATTAGTCTCTTGTCCGGATATCCGTGGGTGAGGCCCCGAGTGTGGGACCCCTGTCCCGCACGAGAAGTGCTACTTCCGCTGCTAGTACCCCGAATCCGTTGCTCGGTGGGAATAGGGATCTCACACTCATCCCGATTCACATGCCTTCACATTCATTCACATCCCTTATCATTCATTCACATCTCGATTCATACGCTATCACGTTCATTCACATACCTTATCATTCATTCACACCCTGACTCACATACCCATCACATTCATTCACTTCCCATATCATTCATTCATTCACATCCCATATCATTCATTTATTCACATGCCTTATCATTCATATCTATCCAATTTACATCACATCTCATCACCTCTATTCTCGTTCATATTCATCACATTCACATCCACATATATTCTTCCACATACATCCACATCCATACTTATCACATACACATCCACATCTATCCTTTCAGCTACATCTACATTCATCCTTTCACATACATATATCCACATCCATTTTTTCACATACATCCACTTCCATTCTTCACATACATCCACATCCATCCTTTCAGATACATCCACATCCATCCTTTCATATACATTCACATCCATCCTATATCCTTCATTTACATCCTGATTCACATGACATCTCATCACTTCTATTCACATCACATCTATCCATCCATTCATTCACATTTATCTAATTCACATCACATCTATCCATTCATTCATTCACATTTATCTGATCCACATCACATCTATCCATCCATTCATTCTTTTATAAAAATCAACTTTAGTAGGAATAACACTTTTGGTAAAAATCCTTTTATACATCTATTTATGCATAAATTCAATTTTAAGGAAAATAGCACTTTCGAAATAAAAATAAATCCTTTATGCATCTTTCTATGCATAAAATAAAATTTAATGAGAATGACACTTTTGAAATAAAAAGAAATTCCTTTATGCATCTTTCTATGCATAAAATCAAAATTAATGAGAATGACTCTTTGAAATAAAAATAAACTCCTTTATGCATCTTTCTATGCATAAAATCAAAATTAATGAGTGACTCAATATGCATCTTTCTATGCGTAGAAATAAGTTCTAATGAAAATAACTCTTTTATAATAAAAATATTTCCAATATGCACCTTTCTATGCATAGAATGAAAAAAAACTTTCAGAATACACAAACGAAGGTGATTACTCTTTTTGAATAACATAAAGATAAAACTTATTTTCACAGAGTTTAAGAAAATTTTGCCATAACCTCCTTTGTATGGCTGACCATTTCTCAATTTTTACATTCTAAATCTACTTAGAATTTACCCCAAGATGAATTTAGCACTCTAATTTAATGAATTCCCATTTTTTTAAGAGAAAACAATACGAAAAGTTTAACTCTATTAATTGATGACACATCTTAGATAAAGAAGGGCTGAATTCAATGAAGAGAAGGGGGAAGTCTTTCCATCAAGGCATAACATCCAATTTCAATTTAAAGGAAGCAAGAAATCATAAAACCATAGAATAGAATTAGAAAAAAGTAGAATTTCTAACTTACATGGAGTTTTGTGAGCTATCCTTTGGCTTGAGGGATTGAGGGTTCTACTCTTGCTTGGATCAAGAGTGGCACCAATTCTTTGTAGAGGAAATAGTCAAAACAAGCTTGACTGAAATTCCCGTGGAGAAATGTTTAGAAGGAAAAATTTTCGGTCTAATGGACCATTATCATGTTAAAGATATGAATGATAAGATCTGAATGAATTGTTATTTAATTCTGAGTTCTATATAAGGGATATTTATCCCAGTATTCTGTTGGGTTGGCCAGAATATAAGGAACCCCAGAATAAAATTGGATCTTAAGAAAAAGAGTTGTCCTCTACCTTGCGAGATGAGGACACCTCGCACTTTTTTAAGTGGGGTAGAATATAAGATTCCTCCCCAGCCTTCGAGGTATACATGAGTAAGAATCTCCCTTTTTGATCTTATAGTTATTCCCTATCTAAAATAAAAGAAAGATTCTGTTTAAAAAAGAAAAACCCTTTCCCTAGAATACTTCTCAGGAGTTCCACCTGTTTTAAGGATTCAGAACAATGAGTTCAGAAGTAAAAATCGGTGTTTTGGATACCAAGGTTTTGGTCTTCATTCGAGTACGGCCCAAAAGAAGTTCTTTATCTATTGGGGAGTATAAGAAGTTATCCCCCAGATATTATGAGCCTTATCTGAATTCACAGAAAGTAAGTGATATAGCTTACTAACTTCTTTTATTTCCTCATCTCAAAGTTCTTAATGCCTTCTATAGAAAATTGTGCCAAACCCAAATCATGGAAAGATGGTAAAACTTCAGTGGCAAGTTACCGTTGGCTTCTAAGTTACGCTAGCTCTTTCCTTTATATAAGTCGTAACTTTTACTTGTCACTCACAGTAATCTTACTCCCATCGATCTCCTTCTTTCTTAATCTCCTTCATGGCTTGGCAACAAGAATTAGTTCTATCCATGATGACTTCTCACCTTCAAGATGCAAGCGAGTCTATGAAGAAGGATTTTATAGAACAGTATGAGCGCTCACTTTTTCCTCACTTGGAAACTTTTGTAGCTTAGACCAAATGGCGGACCTATCAAAACATAACTAGGGTAACACCCTGGGGTCAGCAGCACTTTCGTAACAATGTCCGCTTGGCCATGGTTATTGAAGCTTTGGGTTTGGGTCCCCGATACTACTGCGTCATGAGATCAAGACATCTTGGGTTTTCTGAGCGGGTCTTCTTACTGGCGTGTTTTCTTCCTCATAAGAAGATATACCTTTACCCCGTTTTTGGCTTACCTCTGAGAGGTCCTTTTGTTAGATCACCTCATACCACTGAGATAGGTGCAACAATAACCAGCAGAATCATTCCCATAGATGAGTTACCCTATACTTGTGCAGCTTGTGAGTACTGCTTTTGTGACCATATGATGGACGGGCTTATGGAAGTGTAAAGAGTTCTTCTATCTTTACTGTATAAGTTCCGAGAATGAATAAAGTTTAAATCTTGTTCTTATTTTGAATCTTGCTCTCTTTAAGACTTTTCTTGGTGGTTAACCTTGATTAAAATTTTTCTTTAAGTCTCATATTCGTGCATCCTGCGAAATTATCCCAGTTTGTGAGATGAGGACATCTCGCATTTTTCAAGTGGGATAGAATGTAAGATTCCTCCCCCAACCCCCTTTTGATGTCTAGTATCTTCCCCTGTAATCAATCCCTCTTCAGAAATATAAAGACCTTGTTTCTAACTGTTTTAACCTAGAGAGAGAAAATATTTTAGAGAGAGAATATTCAGATTATGAATATTTTTGGATCTAAAAATAACTCATCTTATTAAAATAAGTTCCCCTGAAACAGAAATTCAAAAAGAACTTTCCAATGTGCAATTAGAATTAATTGAAAATGGATATGAAGGACCTTAACCTAAGGGTCTAGATTTTCAGAAATTTTTGGATTATGGTCCAATTAAGGTTCCTATGGACCAATAGCATCAATCCATGTGTAGGGAGGAGATAAATCCAAATTATAAAAGAAGATACCCAAAAATGAGTAAATGCTCACATAAGATAAAGAGTTGAAAATGTACAAGGTTTATTAGTAAAAAACTATGAGAAATATTAAAAATATGAGATATTTTGGGTATAATGATTCCATTTTGACACATATGTAAGGAAGGGGAGTTCTTTAAAGGAGGTGCATATTTCACATAAGATGAAGAGTTGAAAATGTACAAGGTTTATTAGTAAAAACTATGAGCAATATTAAAAATATGAGATATTTTGGGTATAATGATTCCATTTTGACACATATGTAAGGAAGGGGAGTTCTTTAAAGGAGGTGCATATTTCACATAAGATGAAGAGTTGAAAATGTACAAGGTTTAATAGTAAAAAACTATGAGCAATATTAAAAATATGAGATATTTTGGGTATAATGATTCCATTTTGACACATATGTAAGGAAGGGGAGTTCTTTGAAGGAGGTGCATATTTCACATGCTTGAATGAGTTTTAAACTCATAAAAATTGAGATATTTTATCTCTCCTCTCTCCTCATAAAAATTGAGATATTTCATCTCTCCTCTCTCCTCATCCAAGTCTAGTTCCAAAAAGTTAGCTTAACTGACCTAAAAATGGTCAAAAAGTGACCAAACTGACTTGAAAAATTCTAGAATCAGTTTGTTTGGTTAGGAGCTCAATTTTTCCTATAAATAGAAGCCTTCCCTTGTTGAAAAAAATATAGTGTCTTATGCATTGTTACTCTTCTCCACCTAAGCCGAGAACTGTGAATTCTTTAATAATTCACTTCTCTCTTTCTTCAATTCCCATTGGTGGCTCCATCAACATACTAAACCAATTGATTGGTTGGGGGCCTCTACCGTGAATAAAGAATCAAAAAAATTGTAAGGTAAGTATGGTGAATTTTGATCTTTTCTATAATTTCTCAATGTTTCTCTCTTCTCAACCCCTCTCAAGCTTGAGAAGCTTAATTGGTATGGTTTTTGAATGCTATTAAAGTTAATTGATTAATGATAGTAAGAAATTATATAAATTTTCATTTATGTTTAATTCTAATGGTTTTTTCTCTCTCTCTCACTTAAGAAATAGTCATACTCATGACCCATTCTTAATCCAAATGAAGCTTTTCATGAAGCTTTTTCTTAATCCAAGATTAATAAATGCTTCAGAACAAATTAATAGTTTTTTTAATCTATGCTTTTAGTTTATGATTATTTTTATTTAATCCATTAAGAGTTAATGATCCAATTAGGGATCATTCTAATCATTCCCTTAAAGATAACCTATCTTTTAAAATAACTGAGATTTATTAGTTATAGTAGTGGATGGTAAAATTTTATAAAAATTTACACATAAAATAATTTCATTCAAAGCATGAAAAGAGGATTTCCTACCATATTCTAGGAATTATCATCCTAGATTAATTGAAAGAGATAAATTGTAATCCTAGAGAAATTGATTTTTATATTATGCATAGTTGATTTTCATCCATAGAGGTATGCATAGAAGTTAATTAATTTATTATAAAAGAGTTACTTTTAGCATAATTGAAATTCATGCATAGAGGTATGCATAAGAGATGAATATTTTATTATAAAAGAGTTACTTTTAGTATAATTGAAATTCATGCATAGAGGTATGCATAAGAGATGACTATTTTATTATAAAAGAGTTACTTTTAGCATAATTGAAATTCATGCATAGAGGTATGCATAAGAGATGAATATTTATTATAAAAGAGTTACTTTTAGCATAATTGAAATTCATGCATAGAGGTATGCATAAGAGATGAATATTTTATTATAAAAGAGTTACTTTTAGCATAATTGAATTTCATGCAGAGGTATGCATAAGAGATGAATATTTTATTATAAAAGAGTTACTTTTAACATAATTGAATTTCATGCATAGAGGTATGCATAAGAGATGAGTTAGGATGTGATAAGATGAGTTAAGAAGTGATAGGATGTGTATGGGATGAGGTAAGAAGTGTATGTGATGGAATAAGATGTATCTGGGTTGTGATAGGGTGAGAATATGGATGTAAATGTAGATGTGTATGTATGGATGTGTATGTATGGATGTATGCATGCAGATGTGAGTGTGAATGTGGATGTATGGATGTAAATGAGGATGTCGATATAGATGCATGGATGGGATGTGGATGTATGCATGTAGATGTGAATGTAAGCATATAGATGTGGATGTATGGATGTGAATGTGCATGTAGATATGGATGTATGGATGAGGATGCATGAATGTGCATGTAGATGTGGATGTGAAAATAGATGCATGGATGTAGATATGGATGTATGGATGTGGATGTGGATATATGTATGGATGTGAATATATGATATGTGATGTGAAGGAATCTGAAGTGATGAGATGGAAAATGATGTGATGGGATGAGTACACATATAATTGGAATGTGGAATAAGCAATGTGGATTGATGAGGGATAATGTGGAAAAATGAGAGTTAATATAGAAATTGTATTTTGTGACTGTTTGTAAATGCTGTTTGTAAATGACTATTTTATGTCAAGAATGCTGGGAAAGCATTTTGACCATCTTGTGATTAAGGTCGTGGAGACCTAACTGATAAAGTTGCAACTACTGACGGAGAGTCAATGGAGGACGTCTCGCGTAGCAAGGTCGGCCGAGGTCTTGACCAGCCTCGGTGCGATTAAAATGGTGAGCTTCCGGTACGGTGCATGAGGGGCCAAGGAAGCGGCCTATGAGTGAAGCGCTAGGTCACCTGCAAAGGATCCTAGAGGGTGCTGACCATACGGTGCTCGGGCTCTGGGTCGCCCTGGATACCCACGCGTGCGTCGAGGAAGATATTGGAACAAGGAGTAAGAGTTGTTTTCTGAAACCGGGCATGGATCTGGCTGACTGACCTTGCTGGTCCTCAACGGATGAGTCCATGGCTCTTTATATGGATGTGTTGGTTGATCTTGCTGATCTTCAATGAGAGTCCATCTTGATAAGTGATTATATTGCTGAGTATTATGGGCTAGGAAGTAGGAAACGGCCCCTTAGTGGGATGAGCGTCCTAGTTGCCAATGATGCCATAGATACTCTGATGAAGGAATGATGGGAAAATTGCGATCCCTGATGAGTGAAGTGCCAGGACACCTAAGGAGGATCCTGGAGGGTTCTGACCAGGCGATGCACGGGCTCGCGGTGCCGAGAACATCCATGCGTATGTCGAGGAAGATATTATATGATGGACCTATGTTTTTTGTAATCTATCACTGGATCTCGTTGTTGACTCGCTAGTCTCAACGGAGAGTCTAGAGTGATACTGTTTTGTTGAGAAACAAAGACTCAATGAGAAATTTTGAAGTATGACATGTATAACCCGTAAATTGTTTATCAAGGATTGTTTTTATTAAAGTTTAATAAAGAGGAGTGTGTGCGTATCTGTTTTCTAAAGCTAAAGTTAAGAAAGGCATTTCAATTATGGGTGGGTGAGTACTTGTTTGGTTCCACCGATTCCAGTGTGGTAGGGTGGTGGCTAACCCATGGGCCGGATGGGGTTAGACTGGATCAGTGGAGTTTTAATAATCAAACTGAAAAATATTAGAATTACGCTAAGATTCGAATAGTTAGACAATTTCCTGATAAATTTTTTAATAAGTGGATCAACGGTTGTGCCTGACCTTGATCAGGAAAAAAGTGTTGAATTTACTAAAATGATCAAATTATATTAGTGATAGTTTCCTTCTATCTGATTTATTCAGTTGAAGGATAGCGTAGAATTGTTCACGTTAGAAAAATTTTTATTAAAAAAAAAATCATAAAGGTGGAATCGTCCCTGCTTTTCGGACATGGGAATTTTTCCGGTTTCGTTTTTTTTGGAGTGACCACCAGCTTAGTCTCGTGCCCGGACATTCAAGGGCGAGGCCCGAGTGAGAAACCCTGCCTCGCGCTGAGGGGCAGAGGGATCTTACAATTGGTATCAGAGCAAAATTGAAAGCTAATAAGGATAAATAAATTCTTATTTGAAATTGATTATAAGAACTTAGAAAATGCATTTTCATAATGTATTTTCATTCCGTAAGCTTCTTTAATGAAGAAATTTTAATCAAAGAAATTGTTTTTATAGATGGAAGTCCCCTATTTATCTAGTATTCCCGACCTCACCCAGTCTCAAGATATGATTGTGTTTGCCTTCGAGCATCTCATCTCTTCCGCTTCAACTCGAATAAGCCAAAGAAGACTTGCACGCCATTTTGAGGATTTATATTTTCCTAACCCAGCGGAAAGAAATCAGCATAAGTGGTTTGCAGGGCAATATGTCCACACCTCTTGCGACCGCCATGCAATGCTGTGGGAGAACCTCTCATTGGCTATGATTTTGTTAAAGCTGAAAATCTTACGTGGCGTCATTTTATATCATTCAACACCTTGAAATTTCAGGCTTGCATGCCAAGTCTACAGACTTCTTAGTTGTTTTATTCCTAAATGGAATATAATAGCTCCCTTGTCAGTAAGTGGACGTTTGTATCAAGGCATGGCTATGGCCCACCAATACCGCCGTCATATGCATTTCCCGAGGAGATTTTGAGTTCTGGAGCCAAACTGCTCTATGTACATAATGCAACTTTTATATAAATAAAAAAATGTTTTTCGGAGAAAAATTTTCTGTTGTGTAAATGATTATTTACAGCGGACGATCTGCTGATAAAGAAAAATCTGTTATCGGACATATGTCATAGATCTCCAATAAGATCTTGTCTTGTTTAAGAAATTATTTTTCAAACTCTTAAGTCTTAGGATCTCATGAATAATATCAAAATAAAAATTTATTAATATATAAATTTTGGCAGAATCATGAGACGAGGAAACCGTGGTCATCAGCCAGACCCTGTCTCTGAAGATAACGAGCTTGACCTTGATGTTCGCAAGGCTCTTCATAGGACTCAGCCGCCAGGACCCTTCAAAGGAGAAGGGGAGAACCTGGGCGAGGCTGTGGAGAAATGGGTGGAAGCCATGGAAGAGTATTTTGACTTCACAGGATACAATCAGCGGAGCAAAATGGCTCTTGGCCGGCTGAAAATAGTGGAAACAGCCAGGGTAGCATGGAGGAACCACTGTGACACCAATCGTCTGGACAGAAATACTCAATCCTCGAATGATCTAAAAACCTATCTAAGAAAAAAATTTTGCCCTCCTGGATTTTTAGAAACCAAAATGAACGAATTCTTAGAACTAAAGCAGGAGAGCAAAACCATCGAGGAATATCACCAGGCCTTTGCCCTTCTACTCAAATATTCACCACCTCTTGATGAAGAGCAACTCATGGCCAGGTTCATTCGAGAAATGAACGAACCCTTGGACACACTGGTCAAAAATGCCAAGCCAGTGTCCATGGCTGAAGCAATAAGAATGGCAAAAGATTTTGCCAAAGCTTTTGTAGTAAAGGTCCCACCAAAACCTGCTTTCTCTAACTTTAAGAGATTCAAAGCCCAGGGAAGTACTTCCAACTTTCCACCCCCAAAGAGGCAGCAAGGCTTGAATCAGAATCAGGATGCAGGAAGATTCAGAAGTGAAGGAAGACCCTTCCCCCAGAGTACTTTCTCAAGAACCTCACCACTTTCAAAAAATCAAAAGGATGAGCTCAGAACTGAAAACCAATGTTTTGGATGACAGGATTTTGGTCACCAGTTAAAAGACTGCCCGACTCCTGCCATGTCAAGGGGACAGGGAAGTCAAGAACCCCGAATTCAGAGACTAACCCACTCATTCTAGTCTAATCAGGGTCCGTCTCGCCCTAGCCAGGGAAACCCCAGAAGAATTCCAGCCCAGCCATCTGCCTCTATCCAGAGTAATTTCAGAACGCCTTCCCAGAATTGGAACAACAAAAGAGAAAGAGTTCTACCTCAGACTGCAGCAGCCAGAGCAGTCACAATTTCAGATGTAGTAGAAGAGGAAAAAGGGCAGATCTATGCTGCAATTGAAAATCAAGGGCCTAATCAGCAGTTGTCCGTCATCCATACTCCAGCAGAGAATCAGGGTAAGCCTTTTAAGCTTTTGATTGATTCAGGTAGTTCTCATTCATTCATTTCCCCTGGATGCTTGCGTAAGCTAGTCTTAGAACAGAAATCAGGGAAACCTATGCAAGTTGAATTGGCCAGTGGGAAGACTCTTTTCACTCACCATGAGACAGATCTTGTCCAGTTCAATCTAGATGGTAATGTAACCGACTGTTAGTTCAAAGTCTTACCTCTAGGAGTTTTTGATGGAATCCTTGGAATGGATTGGCTCCACAAATATCAAGCTGACATACACTGTCACAATGGAACCATTTCCTTCCATGACCTTCACGGGAACAAAGTCCATGGAATTGGAGTTTACGGATCCCCAGACCTTCAGTTAGTAAAAGCTTCCAGGTTACTGAAAGGACTTAGGAAGAAGCAGCAAATTTATGTTGTCAAAATGAACCCTGTAGACTCAAAGCTTGAAGCTAAAGAACCAGAATGGTTAAGTGAATTTGATGATCTATTCCCAGCAGAGCTAACTAAAATGCCTCCAATTCGGGAAATAGATCATGTGATTGAATTGACCCCCGGAGCTCAACCAGTAGCCCTACGCTCTTACAAAATGCCAGTTCCTGAAGCCATCGAACTCACGGAACAGCTTAGGCAGCTGTTAGAACAAGGGTTTGTAAGACCCAGTGTTTCACCTTGGGGTGCGCCAGTTCTCTTTTAGAAAAAGAAAGATGGAACACTTAGACTCTGTGTGGACTATAGAGGTCTAAATCAGCTGACAGTTAAGAATAAGTATCCTATCCCAAGGATTGATGAACTTTTGGACAGGCTAAATGGAGCCCAGATCTTCACAAAAATAGATCTCAAATCCGGGTATTACCAGATCAGGATCAATGATCCAGATATACCAAAAACAGCAATCAATACTCGCTATGGGCATTATGAATTTACTGTCATGCCGTTTGGATTAACTAATACCCCAGCTACATTCAATCGCCTAGTAGGACATCCTCAGAGAGTACTTGGATGACTTTGTTCTAGTTTTCTTTGATGACATTCTGATTTACTCAAGAAATGCAACCAACCATGAGACTCATGTCCGAAAAGTTCTTGAGATTCTAAGGAAGCATCAACTCTGCCAAAAAGAGCAAATGCACTTTCTCTGCCAAGACCACGTTGAATACTTGGGCTTTCTGGTATCCAAATATGGAATTTCTCCAGATTCCGTAAAAATCCAAGCTGTCATAGAATGGCCCGAACCAAAGACAGTGAAAGAAGTCAGACGATTCTTGGGATTGACTGGTTGGTATAGAATTTCTATACCAAAGTATGCTCTCATAGCTTCCCCCCTGACTAACCTTCTCAAAAAGAATATCCCATTTCAATGGTCTGCCAAGTGCCAAAGTGCTTTTGATAAGCTGAAGACCGCCTTGGTAACCAGTCCCATTCTGAAACTGCCATATTTCTCTCTACCCTTTGAGGTAGTAATAACTGATGCAAGTGGTTTTGCCCTGGGAGGTGCACTCATGCAGGAAGGTCATGCAGTGGCCTATGAATCCCAAAAGCTCAGAACACATGAGAGGAATTATGTTGTCCACGACTTGGAATTGCTTTCAGTAGTCTATGCCTTAAAGTTGTGGAGACATTACCTACTGGATAAAAGATTTACTTTGATGACAGATCATCAGAGCTTGAAGTGGATCTTTACTCAAAAGGACCTCAACATGCGCCAAAGAAGGTGGATGCAGACCTTGCAGGAATTTGATTTTGAAATCAAGTACCGCCCAGGCAAAGAGAATGTGGTAGCAGATGCTCTCAGCAGAAAAGCCTCCTTGCTTGCAATTACTGTAATATCAAATCCTTTGATCATTCAAGCAAGTGAGAAGATCATGCAGGATAGATTCTTTGGCCCTATTGCTACCCTACTTATGCAGGAAAGCTAAACTCCGCAGGAGTTGAACAGAGTTCAAGGGTACAGACTGGATGACGGCATTATGTATTATAATTGCAGGTTATGCATTCCCAATGATGAGGGAACCAAGGACCAAATTCTGAATGAAGCCCATGATAGCCTTATTGCAGGACATCCAGGTTTCATCAAGATCTACATGTTCGTAAAGAAAAGCTTCTTTTGGCCTGGTTTTAAAAAGGATGTGCTGAATCATGTACGTCAATGTCTGACATGCCAGAAAGTCAAAGCTGAGAGAGTAAAAATGCCTGGGAAGTTACATCCATTGGACATCCCCCAGATGAAGTGGGAATGTATCAGTATGGACTTCATTACTGGATTACCTTTCAGTACAATCAGGTTACAACTCCATCTTCGTGGTAGTCGACAGACTAACCAAAGTTGCCCATCTGATTCCAGTAAAAGAAACCTACACTGCAGTGGATGTGGCCAGAGTGTTCCTCAAAGAAATCTTCAGATTGCATGGCCTACCGAGGAGAATAGTAAGTGACCGAGATCCCAAATTTACTTCAAGGTTTTGGACTGTATTTTTTGAAGCAGTGGGAACTTTCTTGGATCTCAGCACAGCTTATCACCCTGAGACCGATGGTCAAACTGAAAGGGTAAACCAAGTAATTGAAGATATACTTCGGACATGCTATGGGCAGGGAACCCAAGAAGTGGCTAAGCTATCTGCATCTAGTCGAGTTTGCCTACAATGTTTCTTATCACCGAAGTATCGGGATGAGCCCTTTTAAAGCTCTGTATGGACAAGATTGCTTAACTCCATTAACTTGGTCTGACCCATTGATTAAGGTCGAGATGTCCAAACAGATGCTTGACGACATGGAGCAACAGATGCAGTCAATTCGTAAAGATATTAAGCTGCCTAGGATAGACAAAAGCAATATGCGGGTAAGAAGAGGACAAATAGAGAATTCAAAGAAGCAGATATGGTCTTCATTCGAGTTCGGCCCAAAAGAAGTTCCTTATCTCTTGGGAAGTACAAGAAGTTATCACCCAGATATTGTGGGCTATATTTGATTACAAAGAAAGTAGGTGACTTAGCCTACGAGCTCCTTTTGCCTCCTCATCTCAAGGTTCATAATGTATTTCATGTAAGCCTTCTAAAGAAATATGTGCCAAGCCCAAATCATATGCTTGATGATGAAATCCTAACCTCTTTAACCCAAGGACAGATGGAACTCCAACCTGAAGAAATTATTGATGTTCGAGAAAAGATTCTCAAGAACAGAATTCTCAGAGAATTATTAGTAAAATGGAAGTTCTATCCTTTTGAAGATGCCACCTGGGAGAATGAAGCCGATCTGTTGTTGCGGGATTATCCCTAGTTTGCGAGATGAGGACATCTCGTGTTTTTCAAGTGGGAGAGAATGTAAGATTCCTCCCCAGCCTCTCAAGATGTCCAGCATCTTCCCGTGTAATCAAATCCCTCTTCAGAAATATAAAAGATCTTATTTCTAAGTGTTTTAGCCTAGAGAGAGAAAATTATTCTAGAGAGAGAATATTCAGATTATAAATATTTTTGGATAGAAAAATAACTCATCTTATTAAAATAAGTTTCCCTGAAACAAAAATTCAAAAAGAATTTTCCAATGTACAATTGAGATTAATTGAAAATAGGTATAAAGGACCTTAGCCTAAGGGTCTAGATTTTTAAAAAAAATTTAGATTATGGTCCAGTTAAGGTTCCTATGGGCCAATTGGATCAATCCATATGTAGGGAGGAGATAAATCCAATTTTGTAAAAGAAGATACCCAAAAATGAGTAAATGCTCACATTATGTACAAGGTTTATTAGTAAGAAACTATGAGCAATATTAAAAATATGAGATATTTTTAATATAATGATCCCATTTTGACACATATGTAAGGAAGGGGAGTTCTTTAAAGGAGGTGCATATTTCACATAAGATGAAGAGTTGAAAATGTACAAGGTTTATTAGTAAGAAACTATGAGCAATATTAAAAATATGAGATATTTTTAATATAATGATCCCATTTTGACACATATGTAAGGAAGGGGAGTTCTTTAAAGGAGGTGCATATTTCACATAAGATGAAAAGTTGAAAATGTACAAGGTTTATTAGTAAAAAACTATGAGCAATATTAAAAACATGAGATATTTTGGGTATCCAAAAATGAGTAAATGCTCACATAAGATGAAGAGTTGAAAATGTACAAGGTTTATTAGTAAAAAACTATGAGCAATATTAAAAATATGAGATATTTTGGGTATCCAAAAATGAGTAAATGCTCACACAACATGAAGAGTTGAAAATGTACAAGGTTTATTAGTAAAAAACTATGAGCAATATTAAAAATATGAGATATTTTGGGTATAATGATTCCATTTTGACACATATGTAAGGAAGGGGAATTCTTTAAAGGAGGTGCATATTTCACATGCTTGAATGAGTTTTAAACTCATAAAAATTGAGATATTTTATCTCTCCTCTCTCCTCATTCAAGTCTAGTTCCAAAAAGTTAGCTTAACTGACCTAAAAATGGTCAAAAATTGACCAAACTGATTTAGAAAATTCTAGAATCAGTTTGTTTGGTTAGGAGCTCAATTTTTCCTATAAATAGAAGCCTCCCCCTTGTTGAAAAAATATATAGTGTCTTATGCATTGTTACTCTACTCCACCTAAGCCAAGAACTGTGAATTCTTTAATAATTCACTAGTTTTTGACACTTCCCTCTTTCTTTAATCCCTCTTTCTTTAATCCCCATTGGTGTCTCCATCAACATACTAAACCAATTGATTGGTTGGGGGCCTCTACCGTGAACAAAGAATCAAGCAATTTGTAAGGTAAATAGTGAATCTTGATCTTTTCTATAATTTCTCAATGTTTCTCTCTTCTCAACCCCTCTCAAGCTTGAGAAGCTTTATTGGAATGGTTTTTTGAATGCTATTGAAGTTAATTGATGAATGGTAGTGAAGAGTTACATAATTTGATGAATGCTATTGAAGTAATTTGATTAATGATAGTTAAGAATTACATAAATTTTTATTTATGCTTAATTCTAATGGTTTTTATGTAATTTCTCTCTCTCACTCAAGAAATGGTCATACTCATGACCCATTCTCAATCCAAATAAAGCTTTTCATAAAGCTTTTTCTTAATCCAAGATTAATCTATGCTTGAGGCCAAATAAATGAATTTTTTCTATGCTTTTAGCTTATGTATTTCATGAATATTGATGATTCAATACATTATAGATTAATGATCCAATTAGGGATCATTCTATTTATTTCCTTAGTGATAAGCTTTATCCCTTAGAAAAATTGAGATTTATCAGTCATAGCAGCGGAGCTATGGCAAAATTTTTATAAAAATTATGCATAAAATAATTTCATTCAAAGCATGAAAAGAGGACTTCCTACCATATTCTAGGAATTATCATCCTAGATTAATTGAAAGATATTCATTATAATCATAGAGAAATTGATTTTTATATTATGCATAATTGATTTTTATGTATAGAGGTATGCATAAAAGATTATTATTTTAACATAAAAGTGTTACTTTTATCATTTTTAATTTTCATGCATAGAAGTATGCATCAAGGAAAATTTTTTATATCAAAAGTGTTACTTTTATCATTTTTAATTTTCATGCATAGAAGTATGCATAAAGGATAATTTTTTTTATATCAAAAGTGTTACTTTTATCATTTTTAATTTTCATGCATAGAAGTATGCATAAAGGAAAATTCTTTTATATCAAAAGTGTTACTTTTATCATTTTTAATTTTCATGCATAGAAGTATGCATAAAGGATATTTTTTTTATCAAAAGTGTTACTTTTATCATTTTTAATTTTCATGCATAGAAATATGCATAAAGGATAATTTTTATTATAAAAGTGTTACTTTTATCATAATTGATTTTAATGCATAGAAGTATGCATAAAAGATAATTTTTTATTATAAAAGTGTTACTTTTATCATATTTGATTTCAATGCATAGAAGTATGCATAAAAGATAAAGTTTTATTATAAAAGTGTCACTTTTATCATATTTGATTTTAATGCATAGAAGAATGCATAAAGATAAATTTTAATCGGAGATCGACGTAAATGAATATTCCTCAAGAAATCCATGTTTTTGAAATCAGTAAACAAATATTCATTGAAATAAATTTTTAAAAAAAAAGAGAAATTGAGATAGTACCTTCAAGAAAGATAATTTTAGGACCTAAACTCTGACTCAGACTATTGACCAAGACCTAATTCCTTCGTCATTTTCAATCAATGACGATGTACCAGTTCAGGAAAAATGTACCCAAATCACCCACCGAATCTGAAACTAAGTTAAGATTTATGATTTTGATCTAAGGATCAAGTTAATAGAATTCGAGCAATTTTGTTTAGAATTGAGAACTGGATCTAGAAGTAATGAGATACGGATTTAAGATATACTCATGGTATTCAAACAAAATCAAAACTGTAAACTTGCATAGAAACCCTGCCTTCTTAAAAGATTGTCTTACGCCAGAATGCTGGAGGGAGCATTTGGCATATATGTTTATCTAAGGGAAGTTCGGTTGCAACAGCTGGCGGGGAGTGTTCGAGGGACAGCTCACGCGGCAAGGCTTGCCGAGGTCTTGACCAGCCTCGGTATGGTTAAAATGGTGCGCTTCCGGTACGATGGACGAGGGCCGACGAAGCGGTCCCTGAGTGAAGTGCCAGGACACCTAAGGAGGATCGTGAAGGGTTCTGACTAGGCGATGCACGGGCTCGCGGTGCCGAGGACATCCATGCGTATGTCGAGGAAGATATTATATGATGGACCTATGTTTTTTGTAATCTATCACTGGATCTCGTTGTTGACTCGCTGGTCTCAACGGAGAGTCTAGAGTGATACTGTTTTGTTGAGAAACAAAGACTCAATGAGAAATTTTGAAGTATGACATGTATAACCCGTAAATTATTTATCAAGGATTGTTTTTATTAAAGTTTAATAAAGAGGAGTGTGTGCGTGTCTGTTTTCTAAAGCTAAAGTTAAGAAAGGCATTTCAATTATGGGTGGGTGAGTACTTGTTTGGTTCCAATGATTCCAGTGGTAGGGTGGTGGCTAACCCATGGGCCGGATGGGGTTAGGCTGGATCAGTGGAGTTTTAATAATCAAACTGAAAAATATTAGAATTACGCTAAGAATCAAATAGTTAGACAATTTCCTGATAAATTTTTCAATAAGTGGATCAACCGCTGTGCCTGACCTTGTTCAGGAAAAAAGTGTTGAATTTACTAAAATGATCAAATTATATTAGTGATAGTTTCCTTCTATCTGATTTATTCAGTTGAAGGATAACGTAGAATTGCTTACGTTAGAAAAATTTTTATTTTAAAAAAAAACCATAAAGGTGGAATCGTCCCTGCTTTTCGGACATGGGAATTTTTCTGGTTTTGTTTTTTTTGGAGTGACCACCAGCTTAGTCTCGTGCCCGGACATTCAAGGGCGAGGCCCGAGTGAGAAACCCTGCCTCGCGCTGAGGGGCAAAGGGATCTTACAGTTGGCCCTCGTCCATTGTACCGGAAGCGCACCATTTTAACCATACCGAGGCTGGTCAAGACCTCCGCAGGTTTTGCCACGTGAGCTGTCCCTCGAACACTCCTCGCCAGCTGTTGCAACCGAACTTCCCTTAGATAAACATATATGCCAAATACTCCCTCCAGCATTCTGGCGTAAGACAATCTTTTAAGAAGGCAGGGTTTCTATGCAAGTTTATAGTATTTATTTTTGTCTGAATACCATGAGTATATCCTCGAATTCTGTTAATTTGATCCTTAGATCAAAAACACAAATCTTAACTTAGTTTCAGATCCGATGGGTGATTTGGAGTACATTTTCCCTGAACTGGGCACTTCGTCATTGATTGAATGATGAAGGAATTTGGTCTTGGATTAATCTTATTGGTCCATAGGAACCTTAATTGGACCATAATCCAAAAATTTCAAAAAATATGGACCCTTAGGCTAAGGTTCTTTATACCTATTTTTAATTAATTCCAATTGTACATTGAAAAGTTCTTTTTGAATTTCTGTTTCAGGGGAAACCATTTTAGACACTAGGAGGATTTTTATACCCAAAAATATCTCAATTTTGAATTACCTCTCCCTCTAGACATTTTCTCTCTCCAGGCCAAAATAGGGTAAAACAGGATCTTTCTTTTATTTTAGAGGGGAATAACTATAAGATCAGAAGGGGAGGTTATTACACCTGCACACCTAAAAAGCTAGAGAGAGGAATGTTACATGCTCCATGTGAGGAACATGTTTTAATGTATTGTTGACAGTTCTTTGGGCTTTTGATGTTTATCTTGTGTCGTTATGTAATGCAAACCCAAATCTATGCGGAAGGCCTTACCTCTTGCCTTATTCTGGACAAGGGCAGTGTCTGATCCCATTTTTACAATGATATAATCACCCATGTGTGCCCAGTACATAATGCATATAGCATTCATTCTTATGCACATTCCCAAATGCAACTCTGGCTGTGAATAACTTGAATTTGTGTGTGGGTTAAATGCAAGATGATGATTACCACAAATTTATTAGCATAATTTTACCAAAAATTACGTTAAACCAAGGGTAGCAAATCTATACGGAATGGTTAGAGTGTCAAACCATCTCCGAATGGCAATCTGAAGTTAGAGGGATTTGTATCAGATACCTAATGGTTAATTTAAACCTTGAAGCAAAAAAAAGTGATTAGTACTGATTAATCACTAACTAGCAAATTAATCCTCTATTTTGTGTGCAAAAAATAGAGTATGCGGGGAGTCCAGATTTGAGGCCTTAGAGTTCAAATGAGCTCATATCCTTTCAAGGCCATCAATAGAAATTAGTCTAGTAGATAATTAAGCCAAGAACCTTCGAATTCCTTATTCTATACCCCCATGTAATATGGTACTTTTTAACAAATTGTCATGGAAAAATGTAAGGGAATCAATCTAGGGAGGAGATAAATTGAAGAATAAAATGCTCACATAACATGAAGAGTTGACTAAGGACAAGGTTTATTAGTTAAAAAAGAAGAGATATTTAGAAGAAATGATGCATTTTTGACACCTCTCTTTGAGGATCTCCCCTCATGAAGGAGGTGCCTATTTCACATGTGTGGAGGAGTTTTAAACTAAAAAATAATGAGATATTTTCATCTCTCCTCTCTCCTGTTTCAACTAGATCCAAAAAGTAAGCTGAACTGACCCAAAAATGGTCACAAATTGACCAAACTGATCTAGAAAATTCTAGAATTAGTTTGCTTGGTTAGAGGCCCATTTTTCCTCCCCCTTTGTAAAAGGTAAATAGTGTTTATGCACTGTTACTTTACTCCTACCCAGAGCCAAATTACATTGAATTTTTTGATAATTCAATTATTTTTGGCTTAATCCTCTCCAAAGTAATTGTTTTTGTCTTAATAGTGTTTATGCACTGTTACTCAACTCCTACCCAGAGCCAATTACATTGAATTTTCTTGATAATTCAATTGTTTTTGGCTTAATCCTCTCCAAAGTAATTGGTGGCCACTCTTGCTTCAAACAAGAGTAATTGGTGGCCATCTCTATGGCACAGAGAGCACCAAATGTATAGTTCTGATTAAAAAGTCCCTTGCCTTTGATGTTTTTGGTTCTGGATTTAGGGGTAAGCTTCTTACTCGTATAGGTATAGCCAAAAGTATAGGCATAGAGGATCCTCCAGAAATAGCCTAATCACTCCTTGAGCACACTCTGCCCAATAACAAGAGAAGGAAGCTCAATATTGTAAGAAAGCTTTTGTAAAGATGATGTATCATTTCTTATTATGAATACAATACAATTTTTGTAAACTTTTCATCAAGTATATCATTGTTTTTTCTAGTTTATACCATCAATGTTTTTGTGAATGCATTAGAAATGACCTTGGGAGCCTAGGGGAGTAGTGCCAGAACAGTGCGAATTTTGAGCCTGCACCGCTACTGTAGAGCCCAAATTCGCACTATTTTGGCACAGCTTCCCCAGCCCTTCAGCAGCAATTCTGATGTATTGAATGATAAAAAATGTATTTTTACACATGATTAAAGGTATTTTTATATTGTAAATCACTGTTTCTCATACTCAATGTACTCACTTGATTATAAATGCATCAAAAATGATCCTGAGTGGCTAGGGGAGCAGTGTCAGAATAGTGCAAATTTTGAGCCTGCACCGTTGCTGTAGAGCCCAAATTTGCATTGTTCTATGCATAGCTTTTCCAACCCTCTAGGAGCAATTCTAATGCATTGGATGACAAATAATGTAATTTTACACATGATTAAAGCTAATTCTATCTTATAAACTATTAATTCTCATAATTAGTGTACTCAACTTCATAATAAATGCATCAAAAATGATCCTTAGTGGTTGGGGGAGAAGTGCCAGAACAGTGCAAAGCCTAAATTCACACTGTTCTGGCATAGCTTCCCCAGTCCTCCAGGAGCAATTCTGATGCATTAGATGATAAACACTATATTTTTACACATGATTAAAGCTATTTTTATCTTACAAACTATTGTTTCTCATAATTTGTGTACTCAACCTCATTATAAATGCATCAAAAATGATCCTGAGAGTGGCTGGGAGAGCAGTGCTAGAACAGTGTGAATTTTAAGCCTGCACTGTCGTGTGCAGAGCCTAAATTCGCACTGTTCTGGCATAGATTCCCCAGTCCTCCAGGAGTAATTTTGATGCATTAGATGACAACACTATATTTTTACACATGATTAAAGGTGTTTTTATCTTATAAACTACTGTTTCTCACAATTAGTGTGCTCAACTTCATTATAAATGCATCAGAAATGATCCTGAGTGGCTGGGGGAGCAATGCCAGAACAGTGTGAATTTTGAGCCTGCACCGCCGCCAGAGCCTAAATTCGCACTGTTCTAGCATAGCTTCCCCAGTCCTCCAGGAGTAATTCTGATGCATTAGATGATAAACACTATATTTTTATACATGATTAAAGGTGTTTTTATCTTATAAACTACTATTTCTCACAATTAGTGTGCTCAACTTTATTATAAATGCATGAAAAATGATCCTAAGTGGCCGGGGGAGCAGTGCCAGAATAGTGCGAGTTTTGAGCCTGCATCGCCGATGCAGAGCATAAATTCGCAGTGTTCTGGCGCAACTTCCCAGTCCTCCAGGAGCAATTCTGATGTATTGGATGATAAACACTATATTTTTGCACATGATTAAAGGTGTTTTTATCTTATAAACTACTATTTCTCATAACTAGTGTGCTCAACTTCATTATAAATGCAGAATGATCCTAAGTGGCTAGGGGAGAAGTGCCAGAATAGTGCAAATTTTGAGCCTACATCGCTATTGCAGAGGCCAAATTCGCACTATTCTTGCATAGCTTCCTCAGCCCTCCAGGAGTATTTCTGATGCCTTGGGTGACAAACTGGCACATGATACACTCCATGTTAAACAAACATGATGACACCAAGACATTGTAAGAGAAACTTAAAATTTTAAGTATCAAAAGGTTACAAATGAAAGACAGATAGGCTTGTTACAAAGGCGGGTTTCAAACAAAAGATTTGCTTCAAAAAAAAGGTTAACATCTAAGATCTCTAGATCGTGTCTCGCTCCCTCGAATGCGCCGAGCTAGTTGCATGTCCTTGATAGATATGGTAATCCTCTTTGCATGTATTGCAAGGAGGTTGGTGTCTCAAAAAGCCCAACAATGTAAGCCTCAGAGGCTTCTTGCAATGCTTCAAGGGCAATCCCCTGCACACAGAACTCTATTCTATATCGTTGGAGAATCTCTTTCACTGTGCGAGCAAAAGGGGCTCTTCTTATCAGCAACTCAGTGTTCCTCTGATAAAACTTGATTTCTTGTAGAGCCCTATGCCCTTGGTGTTGAACCAACATGAGAGAGAGAGAGAGACACATCATATGCATCCCCAAAGGTGTGTGGAATACACACAATAGATGAGTATATATAGAGGAGATCCTAGGGCTATATATATAGAGACATTCTATATATAGCCAACACCCCCGCTCAAAGAAGGGTCTCTAACTATGGATGAAAAAACCCTTGGGGGCTCAAGGGAAAAACCCACAGCTCTATATACACCTACCGCTATATTAAATTATTTTATAGTTACAAAGTATTATTCAAAGGAGCTACATCACTCCCATATATACAATAGCCATGAAGGCTGCGAAGGAGCTACATCACTCCCATATATACAATATCCATGAAAGAGCTACATCACTCCCATATATACAATAGCCATGAAGGAGCTACATCACTCCCATATATACTTCATCACTCTTATGTGTACAATAGCCAAACGAAGGCTTTGAAGGTCATCCATTTTCATGTTGTCTTGATCCATTCATGTAGGTTGGATGCGAGTCTATCTTCGTGGGGTGACGATGCCAAATAATATTTTTGTAGTCTCTTCTCTATATTGAAGCTCAACAATATCCAAATACAATCCTGATCCATAAACCCTGTAATATGGAAGAAGTCTCCATAACAAATGGAAAACCATAATTTTGTTATAGAAATATAAGATGTACACGAAAAGATGTACATAAAGAAATAGACATAAAGGTATCTATTATATGGTTGCTTAGGAATATAGTCCATCCGCAAGGACATGCATGGCAATGTCAACTTGTGTAAGATCATCCAATCAATGGCAAATGAACTAGATTTGGTAAGGGAATCTGGTTACTTGGAGAAGTTGACTTGGAAGATTGACCTGTCACTAAAATAGAAAATGACACTCATTCTAGTTAGTAAGGATATCATGGAAAGCTAGAATCATATCTTTGCCATGGGAAAAATCTATGACATAAGATCAAACCTCCAATATTATGAGTCAAGATAATGAGACAACTATAACTTGGATCAAACCTCCAAGATGACATGATATGAAAGTAAACCTCATAAGATGACAAGACGAGAAATCAAACCTCTTACGTCCATAGGTAGGATAACTAGACATGATGAAAAAGCGAACCTCTGACATGAAACAATAATTAGGATGTAGACACCTCTGACAGGATGAAAAAACAAACCTCTGACATGACGTACTTGAAAGTAAACCTCATAAGATCATAGGCCGAGAAATCAAACGTGTGACATTCACAATCAGGATAGTAAACCTCATAAGATGACGAAACAAGAAATCAAACCTTTGACATCCACAAGCAGCATGTAGCTAGGATGACATGATGTGAACATAAAGCTCATAAGCTGATAGGACGAGAAATCAAACCTCTGACAGGAAGAGAAATCAAACCTCTGACATGTAGTCAGAGGGGATGACATGACGTGAACGTAAACCAACCTCGTAAGATGACGGGACAAGATATATATAGCCAACACTTGGCGCATCCTTCTCCTTGGATCTCTCTTTGTTGTGTTAGTGCCTTGGCGAGGTTGGGACTTCCTTGGCTTGAAGAGCTTTACACCCAATGTTCTCATAGAGCTGGTATCCCAAGATCCTCATCAAGGCTCACCTCTGAGCCACTAGACTCTTCACTCATCAACATGAGAATGCCCTGCAGAAATGTCAGGCATACTAAGGGGCCCAACCACTTTCTCTTTTCCTTTATGTGATGTACTAATCACATTTGCAGGACTCGTATTATGACGCAGCCTGCCATTCCATGGTCTATCAACTAAACCACTAGATGAGGACTCTCCTAGTCCCAGTCAAAGTCTATAATTGCTGACGTGTATTCTATGCAACCACATTTCTACTCACATCATCCCCAATAGCTTCCTTTTAGCGATTCTCTTTACCATGCAATATAGTGCTCATAGAGTACTACCGATCAACAAATGTGTTAAGAAACATAATGTCAATCTTAGGACTCGACCCGATTAGTGCATGAAGGCTTATCCCATGAGAGAGAGCTCATATACTCAAACCACCACTTGACGATTCAACCATTCAACACCTCAATCAATCTCTCAATCCCTTAAATCCACTACACTAATCAAGAGAACAAGCAATGCATGGCAATCTCTTAATCCCATTCAAACATTGATTAAATCTTAGCTTTCCCTAATGCCTGCAAACCCATAAGCGTGCATCTACTAACCCACAAGCTTAAGCAAGCATAGAATGTAACATTCACAAACCCACAAGCTCATAGAGAGAGTCTATCCATGAATAACTCATTGCCAATGAAGTGGACAAGAGCTTGCATCAATGGAGACTACACACACACACACTACAAGCATGCAGCATACACAAGAGAAAGAAAGAAACATTCATCTAATCATAGATTAATCTACTTCAATGATGCTAAAACAAATTAAGAGAAAGAAGTTGAGCTATACTCATTGGAGCTTGATGCTCATTAGAGTATAATAGAGAGAGTTAGAGAGTTGCCTTCCTAATTTGTGTGCACGGTAGGTGGACTATTTGGGGCGTTTTTGTATGCTCTTGTTTAGCTGAGATCTCTACAAAATGTCTTATTAACAAACAAGAAAAGAAAAGAAAAGAATAAAATTTGTTATTGGTGCCAATTACCGACTATAGCCGAGGGAAAAAACCCAGTGGGAGAAAAGTGGCCTGGCTTGTTGATCTTATTGTGGAGTTGATGAGCTTACCCTTGCAGTGGTGGTGGATCCATGTCCACTTCTGTTGGAAAGATGGTATCAATCACTTCAGGGTTCAAGGACAACCCTGTACAAAAGCTGGCCTCTCGAGAAGGTGGTAGAGGAAGGAGTGCTTCCTCGCTAAAATATGGCATTGGTTCTATGGGAAGGTTAAGCAGACAATTTCGATTTTGGAATTGCTCAATATAGGTACTCATAGTGATCCAAAATTGACATGTTGAGACTGGGGGAAGGAGGGCTTTCAAGATAGGTGGTTGCAAGTCATTTATGCATGTATCCCTCCATTGTTGTGCTTGAATCTCCTCAGGTAATCTACGTTGATTTGGTCCTCGGTCTGGTACTCTCACATCAAGAAGGTTATGGCATTGGGGTGTAATTCCCACAATTTGTTTCATTAAGCCCGTGCCATATCATCGAAAGTAAGAGCGGCATAGCCAACAAATGTGTGAAGCTTCCCCTAATACGAGTCATGCACACTCTTGACAATGTGGAAATGGATGATGCTGTTGATAGAATAAAGTGACAAAGTGATGCCCATAACAATTTTCACCTAAGGGAGCTACCTAGAATGAGTTTAAAAAGGAGGAGCACTATAACCCGCGCGATGTTCAAGTTGAGTACTATCAGGGTCAATGGATGGTGGACATGTATCTCACCAAGTATCCATCAAGAGGTATCTAGGCGTAGAACAATGAAATTTAGAAACTTCAAACTTTATACACTCATATCCATCATTACAATCCCTATCAAAAACAATGTAGATAAGATCATCTCAAAAAGAACACAATCCTGTAAATGCATAAGGAACCACATTAATAAAAGTGAGTCTATTCAAACATTGATCCACCAAAGAGCTTCAATTGTAGTGTTAATGCCTTACCTTTGGTTTTGGGTATGTCCTTCTTACGAGGTTGGAAGGATAGCAATTGTCGAGGAATTTGAGCAAGATAAGAGGATTTAGGCAGTGAAGTGCTAGAATCTATGCTCCAAAGAGACTCATGTAAAGTTGGATTTGTCTTAGGTACACAAGTTGATGGTGGAATTGTGTAACAAAGAGAAGTTGGGACAACTGGTGATTCAATACATGTTTGGGGAAGGTCAACACAAGTAGATTTGTAGGTGCTATTACAACCACCTATCCTATCTTGAAGAGGTTGTGTTGATTTCCTTTTCACCCACCACTGATATGAAAAACCAAGAGTGGCTTTTGGAATCTTATTGATACACTCTTCTGGATCTAGCAAACCATGGCATTTGGGGAGCCAAAGTGCTATTGCACCCTCATAATAGCCTTGTGCTTTAAGAACATGCTTTGGGACCCAATGAGTAACAATCTGAGGTTTAGGCTTGGAAAAGATATGCTTTTTAGGAGGTTTAGAAACTAGGCTAGATGGTACAAGTTTGTATGCATCTTTGGGTAGCCAAATTGACAATTCCTTCTTGCCTGGCCTTCTTTGAGCAGTGACTAGAGTAGTTGGAACATGCCAACCATGGCCCTCACTTGAGGACTCATCGATTATCCACATCATTTGTCTTGGAGCTTCAAGAGCAGATTTTGAAAGTGGGTTGTGTAAGGTAGAAATACCACCCTTTTGACATGATAAAGCTCGTGGAGCAGTAGATCCCAAGATGCAATAAGAATCAATTTGCAATTTGTATTATCTATTCTTCCAATCTAATGAACAATTGGTAGCACCTAACCATGATCGACCATGAATAACCTCTACCACTGCCTTGGACTTACTAGCCACATAAAAGGGAACTGACATCTGGTAATCCTAAATGGATATCATAATGACACATTTTCCCTCTATAGGGTTATCTTCACCTGAGAAGCTTTGTAAGTCAATAGAAATGTGCACAAGTGTTGGTTGTCCCAAGGCTACCCATGTGTCAAATGAGAGAACATTATAATCTGCTCTCATGAAGATGAAGACACACGTGAATATTGAAAGGATCGACATATTATTCATCACCAGTAGCCAACTGTAAGGTCAACAGAGAAGCCTTGCGACGCTCCTTGGCTTTTGCAATTCTAGCTTTAGCTTCTTCTCTTGAGCCTGACGTTTAAGTAGGTCATGTGCTTCTTTCCATGTGTGGGCAGCATGCATTTGTTGAAGCATGACTTCAGTTAATGGTTCATTGTATTTCTTTAGATGACTTCCATTAATGAAGTTAGGCATTTGCTCACCTTCTAGTGTCTCTAAATACAATGCACCACTTGGATTAAGCTCATTAATCACAAACGGTCCTAGGCCACGTTTCTTGAGCTTTCTCTTATGCTTCTTAAGCATGTACAAGAGCACAAGGTCTCCTTTTTTGAATCGGCCAGTTGTGTAAGATTCCTCCCCCAACCCCCTTTTTGATGTCTAGTATCTTTTCCTGTAATCAATCCCTCTTCAGAAATATAAAGACCTTATTTCTAACTGTTTTAACCTAGACAGAGAAAATATTCTAGAGAGAGAATATTCAGATTTTTAATATTTTTGGATAGAAAATTATCTCATCTTATTAAAATAAGTTCCCCTGAAACAGAAATTCAAAAAGAACTTTCCAATGTGCAATTAGAATTTATTGGAAATGGGTATAAAGGACCTTAGTCTAAGGGTCTAGATTTTCAAAATTTTTTGGATTATGGTCCAATTATGGTTCCTATGGGCCAATAGCATCAATCCATGTGTAGGGAGGAGATAAATCCAATTTGTATAAGAAGATACCCAATAATGAGTAAATGCTCACATAAGATGAAGAGTTGAAAAATGTACAAGGTTTATTAGTAAAAAACTATGAGCAATATTAAAAATATGAGATATTTTGGGTATCCAAAAATGAGTAAATGCTCACATAAGATGAAGAGTTGAAAATGTACAAGGTTTATTAGTAAAAAACTATGAGCAATATTAAAATGATTCCATTATGACACATATGTAAGGAAGGGGAGTTCTTTAAAGGAGGTGCATATTTCACATAAGATGAAGAGTTGAAAATGTACAAGGTTTATTAGTAAAAAACTATGAGCAATATTAAAATGATTTCATTATGACACATATGTAAGGAAGGGGAGTTCTTTAAAGGAGGTGCATATTTCACATAAGATGAAGAGTTGAAAATGTACAAGGTTTATTAGTAAAAAACTATGAGCAATATTAAAATGATTTCATTATGACACATATGTAAGGAAGGGGAGTTCTTTAAAGGAGGCGCATATTTCACATAAGATGAAGAGTTGAAAATGTACAAGGTTTATTAGTAAAAAACTATGAACAATATTAAAAATATGAGATATTTTGGGTATAATGATTCCATTATGACTCATATGAAAGGAAGGGGAGTTCTTTAAAGGAGGTGCATATTTCACATGCTTGAATGAGTTTTAAACTCATAAAAATTGAGATATTTCATCTCTCCTCTCTCCTCATTCAAGTCTAGTTCCAAAAAGTTAGCTTAACTGACCTAAAAATGGTCAAATATTGACCAAACTGATTTAGAAAATTTTAGAATCAGTTTGTTTGGTTAGGAGCTCAAATTTTCCTATAAATAGAAGCCTCCCCCTTGTTGAAAAATATATAGTGTTTATGCATCGTTACTCTACTCCACCTAAGCCAAGAACTGTGAATTCATTTAATAATTCACTAGTTTTTGGAGCTTCCCTCTTTCTTCAATCCCCATTAGTGGCTCCATCAACATACTTAACCAATTGATTGGTTGGGGGCCTCTATCGTGAATAAAGAATCAAGCAATTTGTAAGGTAATTAGTGAATATTGATCTTTTCTATAATTTCTCAATGTTTCTCTTCTCTCAACCCCTCTCAAGCTTGAGAAGCTTAATTGGTATGGTTTTTTAAATGCTATTGGAGTTAATTGGTGAATAGTAGTGAAGAGTTACATAATTTAATAAATGCTATTGAAGTTAATTTCCATTTATGTTTAAATTCTAATGGTTTTTATGTAATTTCTCTCTCTCACTCAAGAAATGGTCATACTCATGACCCATTCTCAATCCAAATGAAGCTTTTCATAAAGCTTTTCCTTAATCCAAGATTAAGCTAGCTTAAGGCCAAATTAATGGCTTTTTTCTATGCTTTTAGTTTATGCATATTGATGATTCAATCCATTATGGATTGATGATCCAATTAGAGACCATTGTAATTATTTCCTTAATGATAAGCTTTATCCCTTAGAAAATTTGAGATTTATCAGTCATAGCAGCGGAGCTATGGCAAAAGTTTTATAAAAATTACGCATAAAATAATTTCATTCAAAGCATAAAAAGAGGACTTCCTACCATATTCTAGGAATTATCATCCTAGATTAATTGAAAGAATTTCATTATAATCATGGAGAAATTGAACTTTTATATTATGCATAAAGAATAAGTTTTTATATCAAAAGTGTTACTTTTATCATTTTTATTTACATGCATAGAAGTATGCATAATGGATAAATTTTTATATCAAAAGTGTTACTTTTATCATTTTTATTTACATGCATAGAAGTATGCATAATGGATAAATTTTTATATCAAAAGTGTTACTTTTATCATTTTTATTTACATGCATAATAGAAGTATGCATAATGGATAAATTTTTATATCAAAAGTGTTACTTTTATCATTTTTATTTTCATGCATAGAAGTATGCATAATGGATAAATTGTTATATCAAAAGTGTTACTTTTATCATTTTTATTTTCATGCATAGAAGTATGCATAATGGATAAATTTTTATATCAAAAGTGTTACTTTTAGCATATTGAATTTCATGCATAGGGATATGAAAAAAAATGATTATTTTATTGTAAAAATGTTTTTTTAAAATGATTATTTTATTGTAAAAGTATTACTTTTATCACATTTGAAATTCTTGCATAGAGGTATGCATAAAACATGATTATTATATTGTAAAAATGTTACTTTTATCATAATTGGATTTCATGCATAGAGTTATGCATAAAAGATATTTTTATACTAAAAGTGTGATTTTCATCATAAATAGATTTTATGCATAAATTAGATGCATAAGAGAAATTCTTTTATTCTAAAAGTGTAATTCCTACTAAATTGAATTTATGCATAAGAAGATGCATAAAAGATTGATTTTAATTCAAAAGTGTCATTCTCATCTAAATTGAATTTATACATAAGAAGATGCATAAAAGATTGATTTTAGTTTAAAAGTGTCATTCTCATCTAAATTGAATTTATGCATAAGAAGATGCATAAAAGATTGATTTTAATTCAAAAGTGTCATTCTCATCTAAAATGAATTTATGCATAGGAAGATGCATAAAAGATTGAATTTTAATTCAAAGTGTCATTCTCATTTAAAATGAATTTATGCATAGGAAGATGCATAAAAGATTGATTTTTATTTCGAAAGTGTTAGTATCCTTAAATGGAATTTATGCATAATTAGATGCGTAAAGAAATTTTATATCAAATATAAGAATTTCCTTATATTCTATAAATAGATATGGGAAGGGATAGGATGCGATAAGAGATGTATGTATGTGGATGTGTGGATGTGGAGATGGGAGTGTGGATGTATGAATGTGAAAATGGATGTATGCATGAAGATGAGTGTGGATGTATGAATGTGAAAATGGATGTATGCATGAAGATGTATATGCATAGATGTGAATGTGGATATAGATGTGGCTATATAGATGTGAATGTGGAATGTGGATGTGGATGTATGTATGTATGTGGATGTAGATGTGGCAGTATAGATGTGAATGTGGAATGTGGATGTGGATGTATAGATGTGAATGGGAATGTGGAGGTGGATGTATGTGAATGTGGATATAGATGTGGATGTATGTATGTGGATGTAGATGTGGATGTATAGATGTGAATGGGAATGTGGATATAGATGTATGTATGTATGTGGATGTAGATGTGGATGTATAGATGTGAATGGGAATGTGGATGTGGATGTATGAATGAGGACGTGATAGTGGATGTATGCATGTGGATGTATGGATGTGGATGTGGATGTATGGATGTGGATATGGATGTGTATGTATGAATGTAGATATGGGATGTGGATGTGAAAATGGAGGTAAGCATGTAGATGTGGATGTATGGATGTGAATGTGGATGTGGATGTGGATGTGGATGTGGATGTATGGATGTGAATATATGATATGTGATGTGAAGGAATATGAAGTGAAGAGATGGAAAATGATGTGATTGGATGAGTACACATATAAATGGAATGTGGAATAAGTAATGTGGATTATATGAGGGATAATGTGGAAAAATGAGAGTTAATATAGAAATTGTATTTGTAAACTGTTTGTAAATACTGTTTGTAAATGGTTGTTTTATGTCAAGAATGCTGGGAAAGCATTTTGACCGTCTTGTGATTAAGGTCGTGGAGACCTAACTGATAAAGTTGCAACTGCTGTACTACGGAGAGTCAATGGAGGACGTCTCGCGTAGCAAGCTCGGTCGAGGTCTTGACCAGCCTCGGTTCGATTAAAATGGTGAGCTTCCGGTACGGTGGATGAGGGACCAAGGAAGCGGCCTATGAGTGAAGCGCTAGGTCACCTACGAAGGATCCTAGAGGGTGCTGACCATACGGTGCTCGGGATCTGGGTCGCCCAGGATACCCACGCGTGCGTCGAGGAAGATATTGGAACAAGGAGTAAGAGTTGTTTTGTGAAAACGGGCATGGATGTGGTTGATTGACCTTGCTGGTCTTCAATGGATGAGTCCATGGCTCTTTATATGGATCTGTTGGTTGATCTTGCTGATCTTCAACGAGAGTCCATCTTGATTTTTATAAGTGATTATATTGCCGAGTATTATGGGCTAGGAACTATTGAAAAGGCCCCTGTGTGGACAGGTGGTGAGCGTTCTAGTTGCCAATGATGCCATAGATACTCTGATGAAGGAATGATGGAAAATTATGAATCAACTGGATAAATTGGAAGATTGTGATCAGTGGTACTATGGTTTCATTAAAGGATTATTTTAAACTTAGCTGATGCTAAGAAAAAGGTAATTTTCATATTGGGTGTGTAAGTGGTGTGGCTAGTTTTATGTTTGCATGAACTTCCGGCTAGGGGGCCTTGGAACTCTTTTCCTTGGTACCCGGGACAAAACCTAACCAAATTCCAAATTGAAACCCATCACTACAGTGGTTGGGCGGTTGGCTAACCCATGGGCTCGGATGGGGTTAGGCTGGAATGATGGATCCGTAAATCGAGATTTAAATTCTATTATTATGATAGATGAAGTAAATCCCGAATAGTAAATTGTTCTATGGATAGGAATCAACGGCTGTGCCTCTCGATGGGGAAAAAAGCGTTGATCCCAATGATCCAAGTGCAAGTTTCTTCCTTGATCTGACCAAGCACCGTTAGAGGTGCAGTCGGATCGGTTTGATCAGTAATGATCTTGACTACGTTAGAGTAAAGAGATATCCTGGTGGAATCGCCCATACTTTCTGGGTAAGGGATGTTTTTTCAGGTTCGGTTTTTGAAAAACCGATGGATTAGTCTCTTGTCCGGATATCCGTGGGGACGAGGCCCCGAGTGTGAGTCCCTGCCCCGCGTATGAAGTGCTACTTCCGCTGCTAGTACCCCGAATCTGTTGCACGGTGGGAACAGGGATCTCACAGTTAGTATCAGAGCATTTGGCTAATAAAGATCAACTGAGAAACCAAATATGTCAAAAATTTATCAAGAAGCACAAAAAAGGTTGTAATTGTGTGATATAATTCATACAATTTGATATTCAAACTGAAATTCGTAATTTGATAATTGGGTCTTCAGATGGAAGTACCGCAATTATATAGAATCCCTGACTTGCTTGAGGCCTAGACGTGATGGTATTTACCTTATAATTCCAAGGGCCGGGACTATCCGTATATACCGAGAGTATAACTGCAGCTCTTTACTGACAGTATATACGAGTAAATCTAAGACTTGAAATTATAAGCGTTAATGCTATCCAGATGATGATTTCGAATGTGGTTGATATGATTTTTAATTCTGTTTGAGAATTGATGAATTGATTTGGATTCTGATTGAAAAATGATGATCCCTGAAAATTGGTTGAAATGTAATAAGCTGAGCGAAACCTCAATGAGGATGAATGGGACGAGTCCCTGTGATGATATTCATAACTGGAATGATGATAGTGATTTCAGCAAATCACTATGAGATTAGTGGATTGTGCTGTCAAAGTGCTACTGTTAACACTTGACTCGGTATATCAAGTTAAGGGATGACAAATTGAAAACTTGCTTGACTGAAATTCCCGTGGAGGAATGTTCAGAAAGAAAAATTTTCGATCTGATGGACCATTTTGGTGTTAAAGATATGAATGATATGATCTGAAATGAATTGTTATTTAATGATGAGTTCTATATAAGGGATATTTATCCCCGTATTCTGTTGGGTTGACCAGAATATAAGGAACCCTAGAATAAATTGGATCTTAAGGAAAGGAGTTATCCTCTACTTGGCGAGATGAGGACATCTCGCACTTTTTTAAGTGGGGTAGAATGTAAGATTCCTCCCCTGCCTTCGAGGTATACAGGAGTAAGAATCTCCCTTTTTGATCTTATAATTATTCCCTCTCTAAAATAAAAGAAAGATTCTGTTTAAAAAAGGAGACCCTTTCCCTAGAATACTTCTCAGGAGTTCCAACTGTTTTAAGGATTCAGAACAATGAGTGTAGAAGTAAAAAACGGTGTTTTGGATACCAAGGTTTTGGTCTTCATTCGAGTACGGCCCAAAAGAAGTTCTTTATCTATTGGGGAGTTTAAGAAGTTATCCCCCAGATATTGTGAGCCTTATCTGAATTCAAAGAAAGTAAGTGACTTAGCTTACGATCTTCTTTTACCTCCTCATCTCAAAGTTCTTAATGTATTTCATAGAAATATGTGCCAAACCCAAATCATGGAAAGACGGTAAAACTTCAGTGGTAAGATACCGTTGGCTTCTAGGTTACGCTAACTCCTTCCTTTATATAAGTCGTAACTTTTACCTGTCGCTCACAGTAATCTTACTTCCATCGATCTCCCTTCTTCTTAATCTCCTTCATGGCTTGGCAACAGGAATTAGTTTTATCCATGATGATTTCTCACCTTCAAGACGCAAGTGAGTCTGTGAAGAAAGATTTTATTGAACAGTATGAGTGCTCACTTTTTCCTCACTTGGGAACGTCTGTAGCTCAGACCAAATGGCGGACCTATCAAGACATAACTAGGGTAACACCCTGGGGTCAGCAGCACTTTCGTAACAATGTCCGCTTGGCCATGGTTATCGAAGCCTTGGGTTTGGGTCCCCGATACTACTGCATCATGAGATCAAGACATCTTGGGTTTTCTGAGCGGGTCTTCTTACTGGCGTGTTTTCTTCCTCATGAGAAGATATGCCTTTACCCCGTTTTTGGCTTACCTCTCAGAGGTCCTTTTGTTAGATCACCTCATACCACTGAGATAGGTGCAGCAATAACCAACAGAATTATTCCCATAGATGAGTTACCTTATACATGCGCAGCTTGTGAGTACTGCTTTTGCGATCATATGATGGACGGGCTTATGGAAGTGTAAAGAGTTCTTCTATCTTTCCTGTATAAGTTTCGAGAATGAATAAAGTTTAAATCTTGTTCTTATTTTGAATCTTACTCTCTTTGAGACTTTTTCTTGGTGGTTAATCCTGATTTAAATTTTTCTCTAAGTCTCATAATTCGTGCATCTTGCGAAATTATCCCAGTTTGCGAGATGAGGACATCTCGCGTTTTTTAAGTGGGGTAGAATGTAAGATTCCTCCCCCAACCCCCTTTTTGATGTCTAGTATCTTCCCCTGTAATCAATCCCTCTTCAGAAATATAAAGACCTTGTTTCTAACTGTTTTAACCTAGAGAGAGAAAATATTCTAGAGAGAGAATATTCAGATTTTTAATATTCTTGGATAGAAAATTATCTCATCTTATTAAAATAAGTTCCCCTGAAACAGAAACTCAAAAAGAACTTTCCAATGTGCAATTAGAATTTATTGGAAATGGATATAAAGGACCTTAGTCTAAGGGTCTAGATTTTCAGGAATTTTTGGATTATGGTCCAATTAAGGTTCCTATGGGCCAATAGCATCAATCCATGTGTAGGGAGGAGATAAATCCAATTTGTAAAAGAAGACACCCAAAAATGAGTAAATGCTCACATAAGATGAAGAGTTGAAAAATGTACAAGGTTTATTAGTAAAAAACTATGAGCAATATTAAAAATATGAGATATTTTGGGTATCCAAAAATGAGTAAATGCTCACATAAGATGAAGAGTTGAAAATGTACAAGGTTTATTAGTAAAAAACTATGAGCAATATTAAAATGATTCCATTATGACACATATGTAAGGAAGGGGAGTTCTTTAAAGGAGGTGCAGATTTCACATAAGATGAAGAGTTGAAAATGTACAAGGTTTATTAGTAAAAAACTATGAGCAATATTAAAATGATTTCATTATGACACATATGTAAGGAAGGGGAGTTCTTTAAAGGAGGTGCATATTTCACATAAGATGAAGAGTTTAAAATGTACAAGGTTTATTAGTAAAAAACTATGAGCAATATTAAAATGATTTCATTATGACACATATGTAAGGAAGGGGAGTTCTTTAAAGGAGGCGCACATTTCACATAAGATGAAGAGTTGAAAATGTACAAGGTTTATTAGTAAAAAACTATGAACAATATTAAAAATATGAGATATTTTGGGTATAATGATTGCATTATGACTCATATGTAAGGAAGGGGAGTTCTTTAAAGGAGGTGCATATTTCACATGCTTTAATGAGTTTTAAACTGATAAAAATTGAGATATTTCATCTCTCCTCTCTCCTCATTCAAGTCTAGTTCCAAAAAGTTCGCTTAACTGACCTAAAAATGGTCAAATATTGACCAAACTGATTCAGAAAATTTTAGAATCAGTTTGTTTGGTTAGGAGCTCAAATTTTCCTATAAATAGAAGCCTCCTCCTTGTTGAAAAATATATAGTGTTTATGCATCGTTACTCTACTCCACCTAAGCCAAGAACTGTGAATTCATTTAATAATTCACTAGTTTTTGGAGCTTCCCTCTTTCTTCAATCCCCATTAGTGGCTCCATCAACATACTTAACCAATTGATTGGTTGGGGGCCTCTACCGTGAATAAAGAATCAAGCAATTTGTAAGGTAATTAGTGAATATTGATCTTTTCTATAATTTCTCAATGTTTCTCTCTTCTCAACCCCTTTCAAGCTTGAGAAGCTTAATTGGTATGGTTTTTTAAATGCTATTGAAGTTAATTGGTGAATAGTAGTGAAGAGTTATATAATTTAATAAATGCTATTGAAGTTAATTTCCATTTATGTTTAAATTCTAATGGTTTTTATGTAATTTCTCTCTCTCACTCAAGAAATGGTCATACTCATGACCCATTCTCAATCCAAATGAAGCTTTTCATAAAGCTTTTCCTTAATCCAAGATTAAGCTATGCTTGAGGCCAAATTAATGGCTTTTTTCTATGCTTTTAGTTTATGCATATTGATGATTCAATCCATTATGGATTGATGATCCAATTAGAGACCATTGTAATTATTTCCTTAATGATAAGCTTTATCCCTTAGAAAAATTGAGATTTATCAGTCATAGCAGCGGAGCTATGGCAAAAGTTTTATAAAAATTACGCATAAAATAATTTCATTCAAAGCATAAAAAGAGGACTTCCTACCATATTCTAGGAATTATCATCCTAGATTAATTGAAAGAATTTCATTATAATCATGGAGAAATTGAACTTTTATATTATGCATAAAGAATAAGTTTTTATATCAAAAGTGTTACTTTTATCATTTTTATTTACATGCATAGAAGTATGCATAATGGATAAATTTTTATATCAAAAGTGTTACTTTTATCATTTTTATTTACATGCATAGAAGTATGCATAATGGATAAATTTCTATATCAAAAGTGTTACTTTTATCATTTTTATTTACATGCATAGAAGTATGCATAATGGATAAATTTTTATATCAAAAGTGTTACTTTTATCATTTTTATTTTCATGCATAGAAGTATGCATAATGGATAAATTTTTATATCAAAAGTGTTACTTTTATCATTTTTATTTTCATGCATAGAAGTATGCATAATGAATAAATTTTTATATCAAAAGTGTTACTTTTAGCATATTGAATCTCATGCATAGGGATATGAAAAAAAATGATTATTTTATTGTAAAAATGTTTTTTTAAATGATTATTTTATTGTAAAAGTGTTACTTTTATCACATTTGAAATTCTTGCATAGAGGTATGCATAAAGATGATTATTATATTGTAAAAATGTTACTTTTATCATAATTGGATTTCATGCATAGAGTTATGCATAAAAGATATTTTTATACTAAAAGTGTGATTTTCGTCATAAATAGATTTTATGCATAAATTAGATGCATAAGAGAAATTCTTTTATTCTAAAAGTGTAATTCCTACAAAATTGAATTTATGCATAAGAAGATGCATAAAAGATTGATTTTAATTCAAAAGTGGCATTCTCATCTAAATTGAATTTATGCATAAGAAGATGCATAAAAGATTGATTTTAATTCAAAAGTGTCATTCTCATCTAAAATGAATTTATGCATAGGAAGATGCATACAAGATTGAATTTTAATTCAAAGTGTCATTCTCATTTAAAATGAATTTATGCATAGGAAGATGCATAAAAGATTGATTTTTATTTCGAAAGTGTTAGTATCCTTAAATGGAATTTATGCATAATTAGATGCGTAAAGAAATTTTATATCAAATATAAGAATTCCCTTATATTCTATAAATAGATATGGGAAGGGACAGGATGCGATAAGAGATGTATGTATGTGGATGTGTGAATGTGGAGATGGGAGTGTGGATGTATGAATGTGAAAATGGATGTATGCATGAAGATGAGTGTGGATGTATGAATGTAAATGGATGTATGCATGAAGATGTATATGCATAGATGTGAATGTGGATATAGATGTGGCTGTATAGATGTGAATGTGGAATGTGGATGTGGATGTATGTATGTATGTGGATGTAGATGTGGCTGTATAGATGTGAATGTGGAATGTGGATGTGGATGTATAGATGTGAATGGGAATGTGGAGGTGGATGTATGTGAATGTGGATATAGATGTGGATGTATGTATGTGGATGTAGATGTGGATGTATAGATGTGAATGGAAATGTGGATATAGATGTATGTATGTATGTGGATGTAGATGTGGATGTATAGATGTGAATGGGAATGTGGATGTGGATGTATGTGAATGTAGATGTAGATGTGGATGTATGTATGTATGTGGATGTGGATGTATGAATGAGGACGTGATAGTGGATGTATGCATGTGGATGTATGGATGTGGATGTGGATGTATGGATGTGGATATGGATGTGTATGTATGAATGTAGATATGGGATGTGGATGTATAAATGAGGATGTGAAAATGGAGGTAAGCATGTAGATGTGGATGTATGGATGTGAATGTGGATGTGGATGTGGATGTGGATGTGGATGTATGGATGTGAATATATGATATGTGATGTGAAGGAATATGAAGTGAAGAGATGGAAAATGATGTGATTGGATGAGTACACATATAAATGGAATGTGGAATAAGTAATGTGGATTATATGAGGGATAATGTGGAAAAATGAGAGTTAATATAGAAATTGTATTTGTAAACTGTTTGTAAATGCTGTTTGTAAATGGCTCTTTTATGTCAAGAAATTTGCTGGAAAAGCATTTTGACCGTCTTGTGATTAAGGTCGTGGAGACCTAACTGATAAAGTTGCAACTGCTGACGGAGAGTCAATGGAGGACGTCTCGCGTAGCAAGGTCGGCCGAGGTCTTGACCAGCCTCGGTTCGATTAAAATGGTGAGCTTCCGGTACGGTGGATGAGGGACCAAGGAACTGGCCTATGAGTGAAGCGCTAGGTCACCTGCGAAGGATCCTAGAGGGTGCTGACCATACGGTGCTTGGGCTCTGGGTCGGGCGCTGGGTCGCCCAGGATACCCACGCGTGCGTCGAGGAAGATATTGGAACAAGGAGTAAGACTTGTTTTGTGAAAACGAGCATGGATCTGGTTTATTGACCTTGCTGGTCTTCAATGGATGAGTCCATGGCTCTTTATATGGATCTGTTGGTTGATCTTGCTGATCTTCAACGAGAGTCCATCTTGATTTTTATAAGTGATTATATTACCGAGTATTATGGGCTAGGAACTATTGAAAAGGCCCCTGTGTGGACAGGTGGTGAGCGTTCTAGTTGCCAATGATGCCATAGATACTCTGATGAAGGAATGATGGAAAATTATAAATCAACTGGATAAATTGGAAGATTGTGATCAGTGGTACTATGGTTTCATTAAAGGATTGTTTTAAAGTTAGCTGATGCTAAGAAAAAGGCAATTTTCATATTGGGTGTGTAAGTGGTGTGGCTAGTTTTATGTTTGCATGAACTTCCGGCTAGGGGGCCTTGGAACTCTTTTCCTTGGTACCCGGGACAAAACCTAACCAAATTCCAAATTGGATCCCATCACTACAGTGGTTGGGCGGTTGGCTAGCCCATGGGATCGGATGGGGTTAGGCTGGACTGATGGATCCGTAAATCGAGATTTAAATTCTATTATTACGATAGATGAAGTAAATCCCGGATAGTAAATTGTTCTATGGATAGGAATCAACGGCTGTGCCTCTTGATGGGGAAAAAAGCGTTGATCCCAATGATCCAAGTGCAAGTCTCTTCCTTGATCTGACCAAGTACCGTTAGAGGTGCAGTTGGATCGGTTTGATCAGTAATGATCTTGACTACGTTAGAGTAAAGAGTTATCCTGGTGGAATCGCCCATGCTTTTCGGGTAAGGGAAGTTTTTTCGGGTTCGGTTTTTGAAAAACCGACGGATTAGTCTCTTGTTCGGATATCCGTGGTTTGGACGAGGCCCCGAGTGTGGGTCCCTGCCCCACGTATGAAGTGCTACTTCCGCTGCTAGTACCTCGAATCTGTTACACGGTGGGAACAGGGATCTCACAAGTTGTCACATTTCTATCATACCATTGCTTTTGTCTCCTCTTCTTGGTATACATCCCCATTACCGCCAATAAGCGGGTCTCATCAAGCTTTTCCAATTCATCAATGCGTTGAGAAAGCTCATGACCAGTCCAATCCAATTGTTTAGCAACTCGTAGAGTAGGTACAAGAAATTCAATGGGTAGAATTGCATCTAGCCCAAAAGCAAGCTCAAATGGGGTTGCGCCCATAGATGTTTTATAGGCTGTTCTATATGCCCAAAGAACTGAGTGCAACTTTTGCTCCCAATCAGTCCTATGTCCCTCAACAATCTTTGTGAGTGCTGTGCAGAGAATCTTGTTAGTACTCTCAGCTTGACCATTGGCCTGGGGATGATAGGGTATAGAACGCTTGTGAATTACCATAAATTCTTGAAGTAAAAACTCTATGACCTCATTCACATAGTGCACACCTTTGATCACTAACGATTTTAATAGGTAAGCCATAGCGTGTAAACACGTACTCATACAAGAACTTGGCTGTGGTTCTGGCATCATTTTTTATTGTAGCCTTTGCTTCTACCCATTTGGTCGAATAGTCAGTTGCGACTATAATATATTCGGCATGCGTGTGACGAGATGGAGGTTTAATGGGACCGACAAAATTAATACCCCATTTGGCAAACGCACGTGTGCTTAACATAGGCTACAATGGCATATTGTCCTTTGTGATGGGAGGTTTGGTCCTTTGACAATCGTCACAACATTTCACATATTCTTCGGCATCCATTTGTAAGGTTGGCCACCAAAGCCCAGACCACCTAATCAACTTAGCTGTGGTATTGCCCGAAAAGTGTCCACCCCCAACACCTGCATGTGCATGAGTGAAGATTTTCAAGTAGTCAGCTTCACATACACACATGTGCAAGTTGCCATCCTTGCCCCTCTTGTAGAGTTGGCCCTCTATCAGCATATAGTTGGCCGCTTCAACTTCAATAGAACGCTTTCGATGTTTAGGAATTGTTCGATCAGTATGACCATGCTTAAGATAGTCCACAATATACTTACTCCAACTTGGTGTAGTTAAAATTTGGAATAATGTGACATTATGAATTGGTTGTTGAATATGACATGAAGCACAGTTACGAACAAATTTTTGAGCATCCGCATGCATGGTAGGCCTATACGTCGCACACAAGTAGTAGAGCTGATGCATGGATTCCATCAATACCCTCATGTGCCCATTCCAAGATCTCCTCATATTTGTCAGGGTTAAGCCGCAACACTCCATCATTACCCTGACGATATAATCTCCCTAAGATTAACTTGAATGGTCGCCATAGGTCTACATTAGGACCCGCTAGTTGTATCTGCCCACTTGTCAAAATTTCTAAGATGGCTTCAGACCATTTAGGAGCTGTCTCTACAAGGAAAAGTGTTGAATCTAACATATCATCATCCACACCCACAGGAGCTTCTCTAGAGGTGATTCGAGACAAATGATCTGCCCTAAGATGAGCTGTTCCTTTTCGGACTACCACTTCAAAATCAAACTCTAGAAGGATGACAAACCATCTCTCACAATCCTTCCAGTTGCACAAGGCTTATTCACCAAATATAGCAATACTTGATGGTCCACAAAAAATATAAATTTGTTCGCCAAAAGGTAATGGCAAAACTTTTTCACTGCATATATCATGGATAAACCTTCTCTTTTTGTTGTGGTATAATTCTTCTCAGCATTGTTCAATTGTGGACTAGCATATGAGATTGGGAAATCCTTATTATGTTCTCCCGATTGAGCCAAAATACATCCAATTGCAAAGTTTGAAGCATCAATATGGACATGAAAGATTTGGTTCCAATCTGGTGCCTATAAGATGGGTGCAGTCACTAATGCTTGCTTCAACTTTTCAAAGGATTCCTCTTACTCGTCAGTCTAATTAAACTTTACAAGAAGAGCATATAATGGTCTGCTGGCTAGGACAGCGTACATGTAGATGAATCAACGATAATAGCCACAATGTCCCATGAATATTTGAACCCCTTTAGGGTTGATAGGCCGAGGTAATGAGACAATGACATCAATTTTATCCATATCTGTTGAAATCCCATTGCGAGAAACAATATGGCCCAAAATTTTCCCTTGTCTTACCATGAACTTGCACTTGTCATGATTCAAGCATATACGATAAACTTGACACTTTTGTGTTGAAATTTGAGCATAATGATGAGCTATGGTGGATCAAACACTAGAATCAACATCATAACAAAGTGATTAGCAAATAATCAAGACGTAATTAGTGGATAATTAGCAAATCGATTAATGTAAGCATGGATACTCAAAAACCAGTAAATTCTCATTAGGGCTATGCCTCAATTTATAGAGTTTACATCAAGCATCAAATCCCATTGATTTCTCCATGATTCACTCCCAGAATATCTCCACCTCTTGCTTGATTCTCTCCACCTCTTCTCTTTGCCCTGAATATCTCCCAGAATAACTCCACACTCCTAAATTCTCTCATGCTACCCTTTATTCTCTCCCAGTAGATTCTTCTCACCTTTTCACAGGTTCTTTCACAATTACTCATCCTCTTTTACAGCCTCTAACCAAGGGCTTGTTCCCGCACTCACCCTATTCGCTTGTATTTTTAACACCTGTGAATAATCCTAGCACAATTGGACCCTATACCAAGTTTCCCTTTTACTTGATAGCCCGTGACCAGTGCCTCAAGTCCCTAAACTCCAAAGTCCTTGACACACTCTCTCTCTATGTGTCCAAGGCTACTCTAAGTGCCCGCGACCTTGACTAAAGTGCTCACACATACATCTACCATGCGGCCTACATCATCGAGATGGCTCAGAGGTGGTTTTACTTTGTTGGGGAAGGTTACATTGGGTTGTGGGGTCTCTCTCTCTCTCTCTCTCTCAGAAAAGATGATCCGACTCCATTTCCTTTTGGAGCCTCCATGAAGTTTGCCGATGTCATTCCTTCTCCACTGGGTTTGTTGTAGCAGTCTCTCGCCATGTGTCCTGGCTTTCCACATTTGTGGCAAGTGAAGGTCCTTCCTCCTTCTCTGTCTCTTCCTCGTCCTCGTCCTCGAGAGAATCCTTCTCGGGTGAAGAATGCTTTTTCTTCTCCTGGTGTTGAGTCGGGCCCTTTCTTCTCTTTGTCTCTTCTCTTGCTCTAGTAGAGCTGCTTCTATCTCGTGTAGCTTAAATTTAGGTACATTCTTTAGTGTTGCTACAATGTTTTCATAATCACCTTTGTCCACACTCTTCAGAAGCACTGCTAGTGCCTCATCATCTTCTACCTTTTTGCTAATAGCTACCAGCTGTTGCTTAATGCTTTTATATTTGTTCAAGTGTGTGATTAAAGGTTCACTTTCCTTCATGTCCAATTTGTAGAATTGCATTAACACATTTATCTTTGAATTTTTTGCTTGTGTACTGTGAGGTGAAAAAAAGAAAGAAAGACCTGCCTCTATAGCCCTTCCACCTCGCAAACTTGGAATAACACACACGAACGGGGGCACCACCTGCCACCGGCTGGAACAATTCTCGCACTTCACCACCCAACCCACGCCAGACAGACAGCCCAAAACAGGGGCACCATAAACCAAGACAAACACCCAGCTTTATATTCCCAGATCAAAAACATTTCATACAAGCTTCTCTCAACACAGAAGCCTACTCACACAGCCACAAACACAACACTCAGGCCTATCAGCCTGCCCGAGGATACACCACATCCCCAATCACCACAACACTCGCCTGCCTGCTGTACCAACCACACCAGAATGAACCCGGCCACTGTCACTCCAGAAGGCGCCCACACCAGCTAACCCTCGAGTCCTCTCTGCAGCCCATCACTTCTGCATGTGTCGTCAGCAGCAGCTACACCATCATCTCTTTCTCAGTCTATCTCTGTGCTGATCCTCTGCCAGCTTCACAACAAACCCAGGCAGCTTATCTGCCTTGCTACCGGCCCACCACCAAGCAGCAACACCAACCTCTCTCTGTGCTTCACTCGGCACCCTGCTTCACAGCCCTGTCTCCTAGGCGGCCCACACCAGCCAGCCTGTCACCTGCAGCTTATCTGCATCCCTCTTGTCCATGACAGCAGCTCCCTCTTGCTTGCGCTGTCCCCTTCCTGGCAAAAAGCCACGCCAATAGCAGCCACCTGCTCTTCACAAGGGGGGCCCCCCATTCATGCTATCCACCAACCCGTTGCACATGTCGGCCCTCTAGTCACCCGCAGCCATGCCTCTACGCTGCACCCCAGTGCTTCCTTTGGCTTTGTCTTCTAGCTGCGCCAGAGAGTCTCACCAAAACAAGGCAACTCTCACGTCCAGCGACATCGCCCCTCCAGCCTGTCACTTACCACCTCAGCCTGCTAAACATCGCAAGGCGGGTACTCCCTCTTCGCCTGGGTCTGCAGAATCACCAGAACCGCTTTCTCTCGCACAAGGCGGCCACCTTCGGCTTCTTGGTCTCTGCGACCTCTCTGCGATTCTTTTCTAGCCACTCGCCTCTTTGGCGACCTCACTGCGCTCCCAGGGGCCGCTCCTCACTACACAGCGACTACTCAGGTCACCTCTTTTTGGCGATCTTCCCTTCGAGAGCTTTTTTCTTTGACGACTACTCGTCCCTTCTTTCTGCAGACTGCCGACTCGCCTTGCTTCTCTGTCTCGCAACTGCACTTGAGAGCCCCTCCTCTGCTTGTCTGCGTCCGAGAGACCCCAGCAACAAGGTGACCTTCAGATTGCTTTTATCTTCGCCAGCTTTACACGTTTACAGCATTCGCCAAGCTTCTGGAGGACGTGCGCTGGCGGCCATTCCAAGCTCCACGCTGCTTTGCCAGCTGGCCACCCACTTCTTTTTTATTGTATTCTTCTAATGCCTAAAGATAGCCACCCCCCATACCTTCTTTTTCACACCAACACAGGCAACATTGGCCACATCAATGGTTGCTTTCCCATGCTCTACACACCTTCACTCTCAAGGCAACAAGGGCCCCTCTTGTCTTTAATGCCCATGCCTCCATACACACTTCACATTCAACCTTTCGATGCCCGCTTCATTCTTGGAGATGCACACCAAGAGCTGCCAAATGGTTGATATCAACCCAGCGAGCTTCTCACCAGACAGGCCTGCAACCAGCCCAAAACCAAAAGCATCCACCCTGAACATCTGCACACGCTCTCCAAACCAAACTCTTTACAACTGCCACGCACACGTATGTACACGAGCCAAAAAGACGTCTCAGAAAAACGCCTGACATACTTTGCCACCCCCCCCATCTGCTAGAGCATTCATGCTCAGCAGCATTCAGACAATTTCAGTAATCATCCACCAGGATCAAAAGGAAACAGCAACTCACCATCCCATTGCCCAGTATCCATCAAACACCATGGCTGCATCACTGCACACCAAAAGTCAACCACGCGTATCACAAAATCATCCATGTCCACTTCACCCACCATAAACCTCCTCGTCTTCAAAACCTGTGGCATTCCAGCATTAAGCATCCCATCCATCAACACCAATGAAGGCCAGGTTTCAGCATCTTGACCTTTCTGCACACCAAAATCCACATCCTCTCCAATGGGAGTGTCCACCAGCACTTCCAGCTCTTGTACTTCAAGTATCCCTTCACAACCATACACCTCAACTGGTTCAAAACCCTTGTTATCCATGCACTTTGCCTTCAGCATTTCAGCAATACGTAAGGAAGCCTTTGTCACACTCTCAACCATATCAGCATCCATCTCCACTTCTGGCTCCTGTTCATCCAGGCTAGCAATTTCCCAGATATCATCCTCAGGCACACTACTTTCCTCACAAAGCTCTTCATCAGCCAAATCTACCTGCATACCTTCTTCAGTGCTGCCAACCCCCCTGGTATCATCGTCCAAAGACTCCCCAGCACCTAATGCATCCAATGGAACAACATCCACATCATTCATCGCAGGTACCATACCATCATCCAGCTGTCCAAGAAAATCCAAGATAATAGGATCTTCCTCCACACTCTCCACATTCGCATCACAGGCCATCTTCACTTCACTACAAGTCTCTACCCCATCCTCCTCCCTCGTAGAATCTAACAAAAAATCTTCTTCAAAGCATCCTGTATCCAGCTTCTCTTCCTTCTTATCAGCCGCCAATCCCAAGGCACCATCCTCTTTGCTTCCATGTGCATGTATATCATCCAAATCACTGTCCTGTACAGCCACAACTTCCCCATCCAAAGAAGAATCCACTGGCAACTCCTCATCTGCACTTCGCTCCTTCACCTGTTTCTCATCCACCTGCACATGCTTTTTAAACTTTGGAAAAAAATCAGAAGGCATATAGAACATCCCTCTCCGTACCTGTACTGGCCTTTGAGGCTCCGGTCCAATCAAGCTTTGCATAGAACTCTTGTCCACCTCAACCAAGTTCACCTGCTTGTCCCTTGCAGCAGACACAACACCTTCATACGGATAAATACCCATTTCCATCTGCTTCAAAACTTTGCCTTCCTTTTCCCTAGCAATCCTAACTGCATCATCAAATGACCTGGGATTCTTTAACTCAACCCTGACCCTCAAATGGGGTAACAAACCATCAATAAACAAGCTCTTCTTCAAAAACATTGGAGGAACTTCATGTTTCAATGTCATACACCACTTACTCCACAAACATGTAAATACCTTCACAAAATCGTCCAGTGATTGCCCATGTACCTGCTTCAAGACGCTCAGCTCCTGCCAAAGCACACTAGGATCCTCTACTTGCTGAAATCGTTCCAAAAGCCCTTCTTTCAACCTGTCCAAGGTCAAAACACTAGCATCCTGTGCTTCAAAACCCTTAAGCCAGCTTCGGGCATCTCCCTTCAAAAAAATCTTTATCAACCTCAGAACCTGCTCTTCGTCCGTCACATGATTGCTAATGCATGCCAACTCCATCTGCTCCAAAAAGTCAACCACATCTTCACCCTTTCTGCCATGAAACTCCGGATAAGACCACATCATGATAGCCTGTACGATCCCTGAGCTCTCCTCAGTGGAACACACGCCCTTCTAGGCAAAGAACAACGCCTGAGCCACCCTCGGTCACACTATACCAGAAAAAGCCATTCCTCAGTGGGGGCACCAGAAGGATGTGAGGTGAAAAAAAGAAAGAAAGACCTGCCTCTATAGCCCTTCCACCTCGCAAACTTGGAATAACACACACGAACGGGGGCACCACCTGCCACCGGCTGGAACAATTCTCGCACTTCACCACCCAACCCACGCCAGACAGACAGCCCAAAACAGGGGCACCATAAACCAAGACAAACACCCAGCTTTATATTCCCAAATCAAACACATTTCATACAAGCTTCTCTCAACACAGAAGCCTACTCACACAGCCACAAACACAACACTCAGGCCTGTCAGCCTGCCCGAGGATACACCACATCCCCAATCACCACAACACTTGCCTGCCTGCTGTACCAACCACACCAGAATGAACCCGGCCACTCTCACTCCAGAAGGCGCCCACACCAGCTAACCCTCGAGTCCTCTCTGTAGCCCATCACTTCTGCATGTGTCGTCAGCAGCAGCTACACCATCATCTCGTTCTCAGTCTATCTCTGTGCTGATCCTCTGCCAGCTTCACAACAAACCCAGGCAGCTTATCTGCCTTGCTACCGGCCCACCACCAAGCAGCAACACCAACCTCTCTCTGTGCTTCACTCGGCACCCTGCTTCACAGCCCTGTCTCCTAGGCGGCCCACACCAGCCAGCCTGTCACCTGCAGCTTATCTGCATCCCTCTTGTCCATGACAGCAGCTCCCTCTCGCTTGCGCTGTCCCCTTCCTGGCAAAAAGCCACGCCAATAGCAGCCACCTGCTCTTCACAAGGGGGGCCCCCCATTCATGCTATCCACCAGCCCGTTGCACATGTCGGCCCTCTAGTCACCCGCAGCCATGCCTCTACGCTGCACCCCAGTGCTTCCTTTGGCTTTGTCTTCTAGCTGCGCCAGAGAGTCTCACCAAAACAAGGCAACTCTCACGTCCAGCGACATCGCCCCTCCAGCCTGTCACTTACCACCTCAGCCTGCTAAACATCGCAAGGCGGGTACTCCCTCTTCGCCTGGGTCTGCAGAATCACCAGAACCGCTTTCTCTCGCACAAGGCGGCCACCTTCGGCTTCTTGGTCTCTGCGACCTCTCTGCGATTCTTTTCTAGCCACTCGCCTCTTTGGCGACCTCACTGCGCTCCCAGGGGCTGCTCCTCACTACACAGCGACTACTCAGGTCACCTCTTTTTGGCGATCTTCCCTTCGAGAGCTTTTTTCTTTGGCGACTACTCATCCCTTCTTTCTGCAGATTGCCGACTCGCCTTGCTTCTCTGTCTCGCAACTGCACTTGAGAGCCCCTCCTCTGCTTGTCTGCGTCCGAGAGACCCCAGCAACAAGGCGACCTTCAGATTGCTTTTATCTTCGCCAGCTTTACACGTTTACAGCATTCGCCAAGCTTCTAGAGGACGTGCGCTGGCGGCCATTCCAAGCTCCACGCTGCTTTGCCAGCTGGCCACCCACTTCTTTTTTATTGTATTCTTCTAATGCCTAAAGATAGCCACCCCCCATACCTTCTTTTTCACACCAACACAGGCAACATTGGCCACATCAATGGTTGCTTTCCCATGCTCTACACACCTTCACTCTCAAGGCAACAAGGGCCCCTCTTGTCTTTAATGCCCATGCCTCCATACACACTTCACATACAACCTTTCGATGCCCGCTTCATTCTTGGAGACGCACACCAAGAGCTGCCAAATGGTTGATATCAACCCAGCGAGCTTCTCACCAGACAGGCCTGCAACCAGCCCAAAACCAAAAGCATCCACCCTGAACATCTGCACACGCTCTCCAAACCAAACTCTTTACAACTGCCATGCACACGTATGTACACGAGCCAAAAAGACGTCTCAGAAAAACGCCTGACATGTACCAAATAATTTATTGAGTTCATCCCATGCATCTCTTTACCCATTGTATCCCTGTGATGTGATGAATGATTTCATCATTTAAACTGAGTGCAATAAGTCCCAAAGCTTTTTCATTCGTGCTCTTCCACTCATTTTCCCCTCTCTCTGGGCATTCATCTCTCCCTTCAACTAATCCCCACAGATTTTTCCTCATCAGTAAATACATGGTTTTTGTCTGCCATGTATAAAACTGCTCCCCATTAAATTTGGCTATTTCCTATGCTGAACTCATGGTGATGTGAAGGGGTTCTTACCTCTTGATCCAATTTCAAGATTCAAGGGCAGTGTCTACCCTTTTACAACTCAATCTGGTGTTTAATAGATGATTACAACAATTTTATCAGCATAAAATCACCAGAAATTACATTAAATTAAGGGTAACCAATTTGTACAGGATAGTTGGAGTATCAAACCAACTCCGATTTGTAATCTGAAGTTATAGGGATCTGTATCAGATATCTAATGGTTAATTTGAACCCTTAACTGCACCAAAATATAATGATTAGCACTGATTAGTCACTGATTAGCAAATTAATGCTATGTTTTGTGTGCAAAAAACAGAGTATGCAGGGAGTCCAGATCTGGTACCTTACACTTCAAATGAGCTCAAATGCTTTCAAAGGCATCAATAGCAATGAGTCTAGTAGAGGATTAAGCCAAGAAACACAAGATTTGACCAAATATTGAAAGCTTAATCTCTGTTTTACCAAAGTCACCTACAGATTTGATGAAGAGCTTGGATCTCACTATAGACTTAATGAAATTGAATTCTGTCTTCACCAACTTGTAGAGCATACTTGAATACACCTTGGGCTAGGAGGAATTAGAAGCATTTGACTTGATGAAGGAGAGATCTACAAATTACTCAAGAAAAAATGCACCGGCCAAATCGTCGATTTCTACTCAACGCCTTCGCGGTTTGCTGCGCCGTTTTGATGGGCTTGAAGCCAAGGGAGTTGGCTACCATATGCTAGAAGGGTTTGCCCTAAATGTGAGTGTGCAAGGTGAATGAGATCCTCCACTGGCTGGGGGTGAAGGGGTGAAGTGAAAAATAACTAAAATTTGGATTATTTTCTAATTATCTACTAATCTTGATTAATTAACTAATGGGCTCATAAACCTAATGGATTCTAAGCATGGCTCTGATACCATGTTGAAATTTGAGCATAATGATGAGCTATGGTGGATCAAACACTAGAATCAACATCATTAACAAAGTGATTAGCAAATAATTAAGACGTAATTAGTGGATAATTAGCAAATAGATTAATGTAGGCATGGATACTCAAAAACCAGCAAATTCTCATTAGGGCTATGCCTCAAGTTATAGAGTTTACATCAAGCATCAAATCCCATTGATTTCTCCATGGTTCACTCCCAGAATATCTCCACCTCTTGCTTGATTCTCTCCACCTCTTCTCTTTTCCCTGAATATCTCCCAGAATAACTCCACACTCCTAAATTCTCTCATGCTACCCTTTATTCTCTCCCAGTAGATTCTTCTCACCTTTTCACAGGTTCTTTCACAATTAATCATCCTCTTTTATAGCCTCTAACCAAGGGCTTGTTCCCGCACACACCCTATTCACTTGTATTTTCAACATTTTGAAACACAAGTCTGAGGTGTTCACGCTGTTGTGAGTGAACACATAAATCATCCATGAAGATCTCAAGAAATTGCCTAAGGTAATACTTGAATACATGACTCATTAACCGCCGCTGAAAGATTGCAAGTGCATTTGTTAGACCAAATGGCATAACACGATAGGCAAAGATGCCATCTTCAGTAGCAAAGGCTATGTTGTGTTGATCCTTTGGATCAATTGACACTTGTTTGTAACCGAAGAATCCATCCAAGAAACTATATGCCTTTTTCCCTGCAACTCATTCCAAAACATGATCCATGATTGGAAGTGGGTAATGATCACGTACAGTAGCTATATTTACCTTCTTGAGGTCTACACATACTCAAAGTTTTCCATTTTTCTTGGGCACCGCTACAATAGGGGAGACCCATTTAGTGTGTTCAATCTCATAGATAAATTTTGCCTCTAAGAGCTTGTCTATTTCTTCTTTTATCTTTCGTGCAAAATTCTCATTGTAAGTATAAGGACATTGCTTTGGAAGGCTTTGCATCCTCTCGTAATGGAATTGTATGCTAACATATGCTTGGATCAACTCCTTTGAGGTCTTTATAACTCAAAGCAAAAACATCGCGATACTCCCTTATTGTTTGAATTAATAACTTCTCCTCATCTAAGGACAAGTCTATGGCAATCCACACATAGCGAGGCTCTTCTCCTGGCTTAGCAATATCAAATTTTTTTGCATCTTTTGGACCATCATATGAAACCCCTAGCATGCTTGGTGTAAGATCCCTGTTCCCACCGAGCAACGGATTCAGGATACTGGCAGCGGAAGTAGCACTTCTCGCGCGGGACAGGGGTCCCACATTCGGGGCCTCACCCACGGATATCCGGATAAGAGACTAATCCGTCGGTTGTTCCAAAACCGAACTCGAAAAAACTTCCTTTACCGGAAAGCACGGGTGATTCCACCCGTCGGCCCTCGTCCATCGTATCGGAAGCGCACCATTTTAACCATACCGAGACTGGTCAAGACCTCGGTAAGCCTTGCCGCGTGAGCTGTCCCTCGAACACTCCCCGCCAGCTGTTGCAACCGAACTTCCCTTAGATAAACATATATGCCAAATGCTCCCTCCAGCATTCTGGCGTAAGATAGTCTTTTAAGAAGGCAGGGTTTCTATGCAAGTTTACAGTTTTGATTTTGTTTGAATACCATGAGTATATCTTAAATCCGTATCTCATTACTTCTAGATCCAGTTCTCAATTCGAAACAGAATTGCTCGAATTCTGTTAACTTGATCCTTAGATCAAAATCATAAATCTTAACTTAGTTTCAGATTCGGTGGGTGATTTGGATACATATTTCTTGAACTGGTACATCGTCATTGATTGAAACTGACGAAGGAATTAGGTCTTGGTCAATAGTTTGAGTCAGAGTTTAGGTCCTAAAATTATCTTTCTTGAAGGTACTATCTCAATTTCTCTTTTTTTTTCTAAAATTTATTTCAATGAATATTTGTTTACTGATTTCAAAAACATGGATTTCTTGAGGAATATTAATTTACGTCGATCTCCGATTAAAATTTATCTTTATGCATACTTCTATGCATTAAAATCAAATATGATAAAAGTAACACTTTTATAATAAAAATTTATCTTTTATGCATACTTCTATGCATTAAAATCAAATATGATAAAAGTAACACTCTTATAATAAAAATTTATCTTTTATGCATACTTCTATGCATTAAAATCAATTATGATAAAAGTAACACTTTTATAATAAAAATTATCCTCTATGCATACTTCTATGCATGAAAATTAAAAATGATAAAAGTAACACTTTTGATAAAAAAATTATCCTTTATGCATACTTCTATGCATGAAAATTAAAAATGATAAAAGTAACACTTTTGATAAAAAAATTATCCTTTATGCATACTTCTATGCATGAAAATTAAAAATGATAAAAGTAACACTTTTGATATAAAATTTTTTTCCTTTATGCATACTTCTATGCATGAAAATTAAAAATGATAAAAGTAACACTTTTGATATAAAAAAAATATCCTTTATGCATACTTCTATGCATGAAAATTAAAAATGATAAAAGTAACACTTTTGATATAAAAAATTTTCCTTTATGCATACTTCTATGCATGAAAATTAAAAATGATAAAAGTAACACTTTTATGTTAAAATAATAATCTTTTATGCATACCTCTATACATGAAAATCAATTATGCATAATATAAAAATCAATTTCTCTATGATTACAATGAATATCTTTCAATTAATCTAGGATGATAATTCTTAGAATATGGTAGGAAGTCCTCTTTTCATGCTTTGAATGAAATTATTTTATGCATAATTTTTATAAAAATTTTGCCATAGCTCTGCTGTTATGACTGATAAATCTCAATTTTTCTAAGGGATAAAGCTTATCATTAAGGAAATAAATAGAATGATCCCTAATTGTATCATTAATCTATAATGTATTGAATCATCAATATTCATGAAATACATAAGCTAAAAGCATAGAAAAAATCCATTAATTTGGCCTCAAGCATAGATTAATCTTGGATTAAGGAAAAGCTTTATGAAAAGGTTTATTTGGATTGAGAATGGGTCATGAGTATGACCATTTCTTGAGTGAGAGAGAGAAATTACATAAAAACCATTAGAATTAAGCATAAATGAAAATTTATGTAATTCTTAACTATCATTAATCAAATTACTTCAATAGCATTCATCAAATTATGTAACTCTTCAATACCATTCATCAATTAACTTCAATAGCATTCAAAAAACCATTCCAATAAAGCGTCTCAAGCTTGTGAGGGGTTGAGAAGAGAGAAACATTGAGAAATTATAGAAAAGATTCATATTCACTATTTTATCTTACAAATTGCTTGATTCTTTATTCATGGTAGAGGCCCCCAACCAGTCAATTGGTTTAGTATGTTGATGGAGCCACCAATGGGGTTTAAAGAAAGAGGGATTAAAGAAAGAGGAAAGTGTCAAAAACTAGTGAATTATTAAAGAATTCACAGTTCTTGGCTTAGGTGGAGTAGAGTAACAATGCATAAGACACTATATATTTTTTCAACAAGGGGGAGGCTTCTATTTATAGGAAAAATTGAGCTCCTAACCAAACAAACTGATTCTAAAATTTTCTAAATCAGTTTGGTCAATTTTTGACCATTTTTAGGTCAGTTAGACTAACTTTTTGGAACTAGACTTGAATGAGGAGAGAGGAGAGATGAAATATCTCAATTTTTATGAGTTTAAAACTCATTCAAGCATGTGAAATATGAACCTCCTTTAAAGAATTCCCCTTCCTTATATATGTGTCAAAATGAAATCATTATACCCAAAATATCTCATATTTTTAATATTGCTCATAGTTTTTTACTAATAAACCTTGTACATTTTCAACTCTTCATCTTGTGTGAGCATTTACTCATTTTTGGATACCCAAAATATCTCATATTTTTAATATTGCTCATAGTTTTTTGCTAATAAACCTTGTACATTTTCAACTCTTCATCTTATGTGAGCATTTACTCATTTTTGGATACCCAAAATATCTCATGTTTTTAATATTGCTCATAGTTTTTTACTAATAAACCTTGTACATTTTCAACTCTTCATCTTATGTGAAATATGAACCTCCTTTAAAGAACTCCCCTTCCTTACATATGTGTAAGATTCCTCCCCCACCCCCTTTTTGATGTCTAGTATCTTTCCCTGTAATCAATCCCTCTTCAGAAATATAAAGACCTTGTTTCTATCTGTTTTAGCCTAGAGAGAGAAAAATATTCTAGAGAGAGAATATTCAAATTTTGAATATTTTTGGATAGAAAAATATCTCTTCTAATTCAGATGAGTTCCCCTGAAACAGAAATTCAAAAAGAATTTTCCAATGTGCAATTAGAATTAATTGAAAATAGGTATAAAGAACCTTAGCCTAAGGGTCTAGATTTTCAGAAATCTTTAGACTATGGTCCAATTAAGGTTCCTATGGACCAATAGCATCAATCCATGTGTAGGGAGGAGATAAATCCAACTTGTAAAAAAGAAAATACCCAAAATTGAGTAAATGCTCACATGAGGTGAAGAGTTGAAAATGTACAAGGTTTATTAGTAAAAAACTATGTGCAATATTAAAAATATGAGATATTTTGGGTATAATGATTTTATTATGACACATATGTAAGGAAGGAGAGTCCCTTAAATTCTCACATAAGATGAAGAGTTGAAAATGTACAAGGTTTATTAGTAAAAAACTATGAGCAATATTAAAATGATTCCATTATGACACATATGTAAGGAAGGGGAGTTCTTTAAAGGAGGTGCATATTTCACATAAGATGAAGAGTTGAAAATGTACAAGGTTTATTAGTAAAAAACTATGAGCAATATTAAAATGATTCCATTATGACACATATGTAAGGAAGGGGAGTTCTTTAAAGGAGGTGCATATTTTACATAAGATGAAGAGTTGAAAATGTACAAGGTTTATTAGTAAAAAAACTATGAGCAATATTAAAATGATTCCATTATGACACATATGTAAGGAAGGGGAGTTCTTTAAAGGAGGTGCATATTTCACATGCTTGAATGAGTTTTAAACTCATAAAAATTGAGATATTTCATCTCTCCTCATTCAAGTCTAGTTCCAAAAAGTTAGCTTAACTGACCTAAAAATGGTCAAATATTGACCAAACTGATTTAAAAAATTCTAGAATCAGTTTGTTTGGTTAGGAGCTCAATTTTTCCTATAAATAGAAGCCTCCCCCTTGTTGAAAAATATATAGTGTTTATGCATCGTTACTCTACTCCACCTAAGCCAAAAACTATGAATTCATTTAATAATTCACTAGTTTTTGGAGCTTCCCTCTTTCTTCAATTCCCATTAGTGGCTCCATCAACATACTTAACCAATTGATTGGTTGGGGGCCTCTACCGTGAACAAAGAATCAAGCAATTTGTAAGGTAATTAGTGAATATTGATCTTTTCTATAATTTCTCAATGTTTCTCTCTTCTCAACCCCTCTCAAGCTTGAGAAGCTTAATTGGTATGGTTTTTTAAATGCTATTAAAGTTAGTAGTGAAGAGTTACATAATTTAATAAATGCTATTGAAGTTAATTTTTATTTATGTTTAAATTCTAATGGTTTTTATGTAATTTCTCTCTCTCACTCAAGAAATGGTCGTACTCATGACCCATTCTCAATCCAAATGAAGCTTTTCATAAAGCTTTTCCTTAATCCAAGATTAATCTATGCTTGAGGCCAAATTAATGGCTTTTTTCTATGCTTTTAGTTTATGCATATTGATGATTCAATCCATTATAGATTAATGATCCAATTAGAGATCATTTTAATTATTTCCTTAATGATAAGCTTTATCCCTTAGAAAAAATTGAGATTTATCAGTCATAGCAGCGGAGCTATGGCAAAATTTTTATAAAAATTATGCATAAAATAATTTCATTCAAAGCATAAAAAGAGGACTTCCTACCATATTCTAGGAATTATCATCCTAGATTAATTGAAAGAATTTCATTATAATCATGGAGAAATTGAATTTTAATATCATGCATAAAGGATAATTTTTTTATATCAAAAGTGTTACTTTTATCATTTTTAATTTTCATGCATAGAAGTATGCATAAAGGAAAAATTTTTATATCAAAAGTGTTACTTTTATCATTTTTTAATTTTCTGTTTCAGGGGAACTCATCTGAATTAGAAGAGATATTTTTCTATCCAAAAATATTCAAAATTTGAATATTCTCTCTCTAGAATATTTTTCTCTCTCTAGGCTAAAACAGATAGAAACAAGGTCTTTATATTTCTGAAGAGGGATTGATTACAGGGAAAGATACTAGACATCAAAAAGGGGGTGGGGGGACTAATCCGTCGGTTTTTCCAAAACCGAACCTGGAAAAAACTTCCCTTACCGGAAAGCACGGGCGATTCCACCAGGATAATTTTTTTCTCTAACGAAGACAAGATCATTTCTGATCAAGCTGATCCAATTGTATCTTCAAGATACTAGATCAGATCAAGGAAGAAACTTGCACTTGGATCATTGGGATCAACGCTTTTTTCCCCATTCAAGAGGCACAGCCGTTGATTCCTATCCATAGAACAATTACTGTCCGGGATTTACTTTATCTATCGTATTAACAAAAGTTGAGTCTCGATTTACGGATCCATCAGTCCAGCCTAACCCCATCCAATCCCATGGGTTAGCCAACCGCCCAACCACTGTAGTGATGGGATCCAATTTGGAATTTGGTTAGGTTTTGTCCCGGGTACCAAGGAAAAGAGTTCCAAGGCCCCCTAGCCGGAAGTTCATGCAAACATAAAATTAGGCACACCACTTACACACCCAATATGAAATTGCCTTATTCTTAGCATCAGTTAACTTTAAAACAATCCTTTAATGAAACCATAGTACCACTGATCACCGTCTTCCAATTTATCCGGTTGATTCTCAAATTTCCCATCATTCCTTCATCATCAGAGTATCTATGGCATCATTGGCAACTAGAACGCTCACCACCTGTCCACTCAGAGGCCGTTTCCATAGTTCCTAGCCCATAATACTCGGCAATATAATCATTTATCAAGATGGACTCTCGTTGAAGATCAGCAAGATCAACCAACAGATCCATATAAAAGAGCCATGGACTCATCCGTTGAGGACCAGCAAGGTCAGTCAACCAGATCCATGCCCGGTTTCACAAAACAACTCTTACTCCTTGTTCCAATATCTTCCTCGACGCACGCGTGGGTATCCTAGGCGACCCAGAGCCCGAGCACCGTATGGTCAGCACCCTCTAGGATCCTTCGCAGGTGACCTAGCGCTTCACTCATAGGCCGCTTCCTTGGTCCCTCATCCACCGTACCGGAAGCTCACCATTTTAATCGAACCGAGGCTGGTCAAGACCTCGGTCGACCTTGCTACGCGAGACGTCCTCCATTGACTCTCCGTCAGCAGTTGCAACTTTATCAGTTAGGTCTCCACGACCTTAATCACAAGACGGTCAAAATGCTTCCCCAACATTCTTGACATAAAACAGCCATTTACAAACAGCATTTACAAACAGTTTACAAATACAGTTTCTATATTAACTCTCATTTTTCCACATTATCCCTCATTAATCCACATTACTTATTCCACATTCCATGTATATGTGTACTCATCCAATCACCTCCTTTTCCATCTCTTCACTTCAGATTCCTTCACATCACATATCATATATTCACATCCATATCCACATCCACATCCACATTCACATCCATACATCCACATCTACATGCTTATCTCCATTTTCACATCCTCATTTATACATCCACATCCCATATCCACATTCATACATACACATCCATATCCACATCCACATCCACATCCACATTCACATCCATGCATCCACATCTACATGCTTACCTCCATTTTCACATCCTCATTTATACATCCATATCCCATATCCACATTCATACATACACATCCATACATCCACATCTACATCCACATACATACATACATCCACATCCACATTCCACATTCACATCTATACATCCACATCTACATTCACATTCACATACATCCACATCCACATTCCCATACATCCACATCTATACATCCACATTCCACATTCACATCTACATTCACATTCACATACATGCATCCACATCTACATGCTTACCTCCATTTTCACATCCTCATTTATACATCCACATCCCATATCCACATTCATACATACACATCCATACATCCACATCTACATCCACATACATACATACATCCACATCCACATTTCACATTCACATCTATACATCCACATCTACATTCACATTCACATACATCCACATCCACATTCCCATACATCCACATCTATACATCCACATTCCACATTCACATCTACATTCACATTCACATACATCCACATCTACATTCACATACATCCACATCCCCATTCCCATTCACATCTACATTCACATTCACATACATCCACATCCACATTCCCATACATCCACATCTATACATCCACATTCCACATTCACATCTATACATCCACATCTACATTCACATTCACATACATCCACATCTACATTCACATTCACATACATCCACATCCACATTCCACATTCACATCTATACATCCACATTCACATACATCCACATCCACATTCCCATTCACATCTATACATCCACATCCATTCACATCTATACATCCACATCTACATCCACATTCACATCTATGCATATATATCTTCATGCATATATCCATTTTCACGTTCATACATCCACATCTACATCCACACATCCACATACATACATCCATTTCCACATTCCCATTTATATAACCCCATATACCTTCACATCTAATCTTTTACATCACATCCATTCTCGCCCTATCACAACCCATATACATCTTATCCTATCACATACACTTCTTACCTCATCCCCCCATACACATCTTAATTCATCTTATCACCTCCTAACTTATTTCATAAGCATCTTATCACCTCTTATCACACCTCTTATCACATCTCTTATCACCTCCTAACTTATTTCATAAGCATCTTATCACACCTCTTATCACATCCTATGACATCTCTTATCTATTTATAGAATACAAGAGAATTCTTACATTTGATATAAGATTTCTTTACACATTTATTTATGAATAAATTCTATTTAAGGAAATTAATACTTTCGAAATTAAAATCAATCTTTTATGCATCTTCTTATGCATGATTTCAATTTGGTAGGGAATTATACTTTCAGAATAAAAGAATTTCTCTTATGCATCTAAGTTAAGCATAAAATCCATTTATGAGGAAAATCATACTTTTAGTATAAAAAGAATATCTTTTATGCATACCTATATGCATGAAATCCAATATGATAAAAGTAACACTTTTGATATAAAAATTTTTCCTTTATGCATACTTCTATGCATGAAAATTAAAAATGATAAAAGTAACACTTTTGATATAAAAATTTTCCTACACATCCATACATCCACATCTACATCCACATACATACATACATCCACATCCACATTCACATTCACATACATCCACATCCACATTCCCATACATCCACATCTATACATCCACATTCCACATTCACATCTATACATCCACATCTACATCCACATTCACATACATCCACATCTACATCCACATTCACATACATCCACATCTACATTCACATTCACATACATCCACATCCACATTCCACATTCACATCTATACATCCACATCTACATCCACATTCACATACATCCACATCCACATTCCCATTCACATCTATTCATCCACATCCATTCACATCTATACATCCACATCTACATCCACATTCACATCTATGCATATATATCTTCATGCATATATCCATTTTCACGTTCATACATCCACACTCCCATCTCCACATCCACACATCCACATACATACATCCATTTCCACATTCCCATTTATATAACCCCATATACCTTCACATCTAATCTTTTACATCACATCCATTCTCGCCCTATCACAACCCATATACATCTTATCCTATCACATACACTTCTTACCTCATCCCCCCATAACATCTTAATTCATCTTATCACCTCCTAACTTATTTCATAAGCATCTTATCACATCTCTTATCACATCCTATCACATCTCTTATCTATTTATAGAATACAAGAGAATTCTTACATTTGATATAAGATTTCTTTACACATTTATTTATGAATAAATTCTATTTAAGGAGATTAATACTTTCAAAGTAAAAATCAATCTTTTATGCATCTTCCTATGCATAAATTCATTTTTAATGAAAATGACACTTTTGAATTAAATTTTAATCTTTTATGCATTTTTCTATACATAAATTCAATTTAGATGAGAATGACACTTTTGAATTAAAAAATCAATCTTTTATGCATCTTCTTATGCATAAATTCAATTTGGTAGGAATTACACTTTTAGAATAAAAATTTTCTCTTATGCATCTAAGTTAAGCATAAAATCCATTTATGAGGAAAATCACACTTTTAGTATAAAAAGAATATCTTTTATGCATACCTATATGCATGAAATTCAATTATGATAAAAGTCACACTTTTATAATAAAATAATCAACTTTTATGCATACCTCTATGCATGAAATCCAATATGATAAAAGTAACACTTTTGATATAAAAATTTTTCCATTATGCATACTTCTATGCATGAAATAAAAATGGAAAAAATAACACTTTTGATATAAAAATTTATCCATTATGCATACTTCTATGCATGAAATAAAATGGTAAAAATAACACTTTTGATATAAAAATTTATCCATTATGCCTAATATTAAAATTCAATTTCTCCATGATTGTAATGAAATTCTTTCAATTAATCTAGGATGATAATTCCTAGAATATGGTAGGAAGTCCTCTTTTATGCTTTGAATGAGATTATTTTATGCATAATTTTTATAAAAATTTTGCCATAGCTCCGCTGCTATGACTGATAAATCTCAATTTTTCTAAGGGATAATGCTTATCATTAAGGAAATAATTAAAATGATCTCTAATTGGATTATTAATCCATAATGGATTGAATCATCAATATTCATAAACTAAAAGCATAGAAAAAAGCCATTAATTTGGCCTCAAGCATAGCTTAATCTTGGGTTAAGGAAAAGCTTTATGAAAAGCTTGATTTGGATTGAGAACGGGTCATGAGTATGACCATTTCTTGAGTGAGAGAGAGAATTTACATAAGAATCATTAGAATTTAAACATAAATGAAAATTAACTTCAATAGCATTTATTAAATTATGTAACTCTTCACTACTATTCAAACTTCAATAGCATTTAAAAAAAACCATACCAATTAAACTTCTCAAGCTTGAGAGGGGTTGAGAAGAGAGAAACATTGAGAAATTATAGAAAGATCAATATTCACTAATTACCTTACAACTTGCTTGATTCTTTGTTCACGGTAGAGGCCCCCAACCAATCAATTGGTTAAGTATGTTGATGGAGCCACTAATGGGGATTGAAGAAAGAGGGAAGCTCCAAAAACTAGTGAATTATTAAATGAATTCACAGTTCTTGGCTTAGGTGGAGTAGAGTAACGATGCATAAACACTATATATTTTTCAACAAGGGTGAGGCTTCTATTTATAGGAAAAATTGAGCTCCTAACCAAACAAACTGATTCTAGAATTTTTTAAATCAGTTTGGTCAATATTTGACCATTTTTAGGTCAGTTAAGCTAACTTTTTGGAACTAGACTTGAATGAGGAGAGAGGAGAGATGAAATATCTCAATTTTTATGAGTTTAAAACTCATTCAAGCATGTGAAATATGCACCTCCTTTAAAGAACTCTTCTTCCTTACATATGTGTCATAATGGAATCATTTTAATATTGCTCATAGTTTTTTTACTAATAATCCTTGTACATTTTCAACTCTTCATCTTATGTGAAATATGCACCTCCTTTAAAGAATTCCCCTTCCTTACATATGTCATATTTTTAATATTGCTCATAGTTTTTTACTAATAATCCTTGTACATTTTCAACTCTTCATCTTATGTGAAATATGCACCTCCTTTAAAGAATTCCCCTTCCTTACATATGTCATATTTTTAATATTGCTCATAGTTTTTTACTAATAATCCTTGTACATTTTCAACTCTTCATCTTATGTGAAATATGCACCTCCTTTAAAGAATTCCCCTTCCTTACATATGTCATATTTTTAATATTGCTCATAGTTTTTTACTAATAATCCTTGTACATTTTCAACTCTTCACCTCATGTGAGCATTTACTCATTTTTTGGTATTTTCTTTTTACAAGTTGGATTTATCTCCTCCCTACACATGGATTGATGCTATTGGTCCATAGGAACCTTAATTGGACCATAGTCTAAAGATTTCTGAAAATCTAGACCCTTAGACTAAGGTTCTTTATACCTATTTCCAATTAATTCCAATTGCACATTGGAAAATTCTTTTTTGAATTTCTGTTTCAGGGGAACTCATCTGAATTATAAGAGATATTTTTCTATCCAAAAATATTCAAAATCTGAATATTCTCTCTCTAGAATATTTTCTCTCTCTAGGTTAAAACAGTTAGAAACAAGTCTTTTATATTTCTGAAGAGGGATTGATTATAGAAGAAGATACTAGACATCAAAAAGGGGTTTGGGGGAGGAATCTTACATTCTACCCCACTTAAAAAACGCGAGATGTCCTCATCTCGCAAACTGGGATAATTTCGCAAGATGCACGAATATGAGACTTAGAGAAAAATTTTAATCAAGATTAACCACCAAGAAACGTCTTAAAGAGAGCAAGATTCAAAATAAGAATCTCGCAAACTGGGATAATTTCGCAAGATGCACGAATATGAGACTTAGAGAAAAATTTTAATCAAGATTAACCACCAAGAAACGTCTTAAAGAGAGCAAGATTCAAAATAAGAACAAGATTTAAACTTTATTCATTCTCGGAACTTATACAGTAAAGATAGAAGAACTCTTTACACTTCCATAAGCCCGTCCATCATATGATCACAAAAGCAGACCACACAAGCTGCACAAGTATAAGGTAACTCATCTATGGGAATAATTCTGTTGGTTATTGCTACACCTATCTCACTGGTATGAGGTGATCTAACAAAAGGACCTCTGAGAGGCAAGCCAAAAACGGGATAAAGGCATATCTTCTCATGAGGAAGAAAACATGCCAGTAAGAAGACCCGCTCAGAAAACCGAGGATGCCTTGATCTCATGACACAGTAGTATCGGGGACCCAAACCCAAAGCTTCAATAACCATGGCCAAGCGGACATTGTTACGAAAGTGCTGCTGACCCCAGGGTGTTACCCTAGTTATGTTTTGATAGGTCCGCCATTTGGTTTGCGCTATAGAAGTTCCCAAGTGAGGGAAAAGTGAGCGCTCATACTGCTCTATAAAATCCTTCTTCACAGATTCACTTGCGTCTTGAAGGTGAGGAATCATTATGGATAAAACTAGTTCTTGTTGCCAAGCCATGAAGGAGATTAAGAAAGAAAGGAGATCAATGGAAGTAAGATTACTGTGAGCGACAAGTAAAAGTTACGACTTATATAAAGGAAGGAGCTAGCGTAACTTAGAAGCCAACGGTAACTTGCCACTGAAGTTTTACCGTCTTTCCATGATTTGGGTTTGACACATTTTTCTATAGAAGGCATAAAGAATTTTGAGATGAAGAGATAAAAGAAGCTTGTAGGCTAAGTCACCTACTTTCATTGAATTCAGATATAAGGCTCACAATATCTGGGGGATAACTTCATATACTCCCCAAGAGATAAAGAACTTCTTTTGGGCCGTACTCGAATGAAGACCAAAACCTTGATATCCAAAACATCGATTCTCACTTCTGAACTCATTGTTCTGAATCCTTAAAACAGGTGGGACTCTTGAGAAGTATTCTAGGAAAAGGGTCTTCCTTTGTTAAACAGAAACTTTCTTTTATTTTAGAGAGGGAATAATTATAAGATCAGAAAGGGAGATTCTTACTCCTATATACCTCGAAGGCTGGGGAGGAATCTTACATTCTACCCCACTTAAAAAGTGCGAGATGTCCTCATCTCGCAAGGTAGAGGACAACTCTTTTTCTTAACATCCAATTTTATTTTTGGGTTCCTTATATTCTGGTCAACCCAACAGAACACTGGGATAAATATCCCTTATATAGAACTCATCATTAATATTCAGATCATATCATTCATATCTTTAACATGATAATGGTCCATTAGACCGAAAAATTTCCTTCTGAACATTCCTCCACGGGAATTTCAGTCAAGCAAGTTCTCAATTTGTCATCCCTTAACTTGATCTACTGATCAAGTGTTAACAGTAACAATTTGACAGCACAACCCACTAATCTCATAGTGATTTGCTGAATTCATTATCATCATTCCAGTTATGAATATCATCACTGGGACTCGTCCCATTCATCCTCATTGTGGTTTTGTTCAGATTTTTATATTTCAACTAATTTCAGAAATCATCATTTTTCAATTAGAATTTTCAATCAGAATCCAATTCAATCCATCAATTCTCAAACAGAATTAAAAATCATATCAACCACATTCGAATTCATCATCTGGATAGCATTAACGCTTATAATTTCAAGTCTTAGATTTACTCGTATATACTGTCAGTAAAGAGCTGCAGTATACTCTCGGTATATACGGGTAGTCGTGGCTCTTGGAATTATAAGGTAAATACCATCATGTCTAGGCCTCAAGCAAGTCAGGGATTCTATATAATTGCGGTACTTCTATCTGAAGACCTAATTACCAATTTACGAATTTCAGTTTGAATATCAAATTGTATGAATTATATCACACAATTACAACCTTTTTGTGTTTCTTGATAAATTTTTGACATATTTGTCTTCTCGAGCATGGCTCTGATACCAACTGTGAGATCCCTGTTCCCACCGCGCAACGGATTCGGGGTACTAGCAGCGAAAGTAGCACTTCTTGCGCGAGGCAGGGTCCCACACTCGGGGCCTCGTCCACGGATATCCGGACAAAAGACTAATCCGTCGGTTTTTCCAAAACCAGACCCGGAAAAACTTCCCTTATCTGGAAAGCACGGGCGATTCCACCAGGATAATTTTTACTCTAACGTAGTCAAAACCCTTACTGATCAAATAGATCCGACTGCATCTATAAAGATACTTGGTCAGATCAAGGAAGAAACTTGCACTTGGATCATTGGGATCAACGCTTTTTTCCCCACCAAGGAGGCACAGCCGTTGATTCCTATCCATAGAACAATTACTATCCGGGATTTACTTTATCTATCGTAATAACAGAAATTGAGTCTCGATTTACGGATCCATCAGTCCAGCCTAACCCCATCCGATCCCATGGGTTAGCCAACCGCCCAACCACTGTAGTGATGGGATCCAATTTGGAATTTGGTTAGGTTTTGTCCCGGGTACCAAGGAAAAGAGTTCCAAGGCCCCCTAGCCGGAATTTCATGCAAACATAAAACTAGCCACACCACTTACACACCCAATATGAAAATTGCCTTTTTATTAGCATCAGCTAACTTTAAAATAATCCTTTAATGAAACCATAGTACCACTGATCACAATCTCCCAATTTATCCAGTTGATTCATAATTTCCCATCATTCCTTCATCAGAGTATCTATGGCATCATTGGCAACTAGAACGCTCACCACCTGTCCACACAGGGGCCGTTTCAATAGTTCCTAGCCCATAATACTCAACAATATAATCACTTATCAAGATGGACTCTCGTTGAAGATCAGCAAGATCAACCAACAGATCCATATAAAAGAGCCATGGACTCATCCGTTGAGGACCAGCAAGGTCAGTCAACCAGATCCATGCTCGGTTCCAGAAAACAACTCTTACTCCTTGTTCCAATATCTTCCTCGACGCACGAGTGGGTATCCTGGGCGACCCAGAGCCCGAGCACCGTATGGTCAGCACCCTCTAGGATCCTTCGCAGGTGACCTAGCGCTTCACTCATAGGCCGCTTCCTTGGTCCCTCATCCACCGTACCGGAAGCTCACCATTTTAATCGAACCGAGGCTGGTCAAGACCTCGGCCGACCTTGCTACGCGAGACGTCCTCCATTGACTCTCCGTCAGCAGTTGCAACTTTATCAGTTAGGTCTCCACGACCTTAATCACAAGACGGTCAAAATGCTTTCCCAGCATTCTTGACATAAAACAGCCATTTACAAACAGTTTACAAATACAATTTCTATATTAACTCTCATTTTTCCACATTATCCCTCATACAAACCACATTACTTATTCCACATTTCATTTATATGTGTACTCATCCAATCATATCATTTTTCATCTCTTCACTTCAGATTCCTTCACATCACATATCATATATTCACATCCATATCCACATCCATACATCCACATCCACATCCACATTCACATCCATACATCCACATCCCATATCCACATTCATACATACACATCCATATCCACATCCATATCCGCATTCATACATACACATCCATATCCACATCCACATGCATACATTCATTATCACGTCCTCATTCATACATCCACATCCACATACATACATACATACATCCACATCCACATCCACATTCCTATTCACATCTATACATCCATATCTACATGCACATTCACATCCATACATCCACATCTATATCCTCATTCACATCCATACATCCACATTCATGCATCCACATCTACATGCCTACATCCATACATACACATCCACATTTACATCCATGCATCCACATCCACATCCTCATTCACATCCATACATCCACATTCATACATCCACATCCACATCCACATTCACATCCATACATCCACATCTACATGCTTATCTCCATTTTCACATCCTCATTTATACATCCACATCCCATATCCACATTCATACATACACATCCATATCCACATCCACATGCATACATACATCCACATCCACATTCCCATTCACATATATACATCCATATCTACATGCACATTCACATCCATACATCCACATCTATATCCTCATTCACATCCATACATCCACATTCATGCATCCACATCTACATGCTTATCTCCATTTTCACATCCTCATTTATACATCCACATCCCATATCCACATTCATACATACACATCCATATCCACATCCACATGCATACATACATCCAATCCACATTCCCATTCACATATATACATCCATATCTACATGCACATTCACATCCATACATCCACATCTATATCCTCATTCACATCCATACATCCACATTCATGCATCCACATCTATATGCTTATTTCCATTTTCACATCCTCATTCATACATCCACATCCCATATCCACATTCATACATACACATCCATATCCACATCCACATGCATACATACATCCACATCCACATTCCCATTCACATATATACATCCATATCTACATGCACATTCACATCCATACATCCAAATCTATATGCTCATTCACATCCATACATCCACATTCATGCATCCACATCTACATGCATACATCCATACATCCACATCCACATTTACATCCATGCATCCACATCTACATCCTCATTCACATCCATACATCTACATTCATACATCCATACATCCACATCCACATCCACATTCACATCCATACATCCACATTCATACATCCACATCCACATCCACATTCACATCCATACATCCACATTCATACATCCACATCCACATCCACATGCATCTTATCATATCTTATCACTTCCCATAACTTTTAAGCATACCTCTATGCATGAAATTCAATTATGCTAAAAGTAACACTTTTATAATAAAATATTCAACTTTTATGCATACCTCTATGCATGAAATCCAATATGATAAAAGTAACACTTTTGATATAAAAAAATTATCCTTTATGCATACTTCTATGCATGAAAATTAAAAATGATAAAAGTAACACTTTTAATATAAAAAAATTATCCTTTATGCGTACTTCTATGCATGAAAATTAAAAATGATAAAAGTAACACTTTTAATATAAAAAAATTATCCTTTATGCATACTTCTATGCATGAAAATTAAAAATGATAAAAGTATCACTTTTGATATAAAAAATTTTCCTTTATGCATACTTCTATGCATGAAAATTAAAAAATGATAAAAGTAACACTTTTGATATAAAAATTTTTCCTTTATGCATACTTCTATGCATGAAAATTAAAAATGATAAAAGTAACACTTTTGATATAAAAAAATTATCCTTTATGCATGATATTAAAATTCAATTTCTCCATGATTATAATGAAATTCTTTCAATTAATCTAGGATGATAATTCCTAGAATATGGTAGGAAGTCCTCTTTTTATGCTTTGAATGAAATTATTTTATGCATAATTTTTATAAAAATTTTGCCATAGCTCCGCTGCTATGACTGATAAATCTCAATTTTTTCTAAGGGATAAAGCTTATCATTAAGAAAATAATTAAAATGATCTCTAATTGGATCATTAATCTATAATGGATTGAATCATCAATATGCATAAACTAAAAGCATAGAAAAAAGCCATTAATTTGGCCTCAAGCATAGCTTAATCTTGGATTAAGGAAAAGCTTTATGAAAAGCTTCATTTGGATTGAGAATGGGTCATGAGTACGACCATTTCTTGAGTGAGAGAGAGAAATTACATAAAAACCATTAGAATTTAAACATAAATAAAAATTAACTTCAATAGCATTTATTAAATTATGTAACTCTTCACTACTAACTTTAATAGCATTTAAAAAACCATACCAATTAAGCTTCTCAAGCTTGAGAGGGGTTGAGAAGAGAGAAACATTGAGAAATTATAGAAAAGATCAATATTCACTAATTACCTTACAAATTGCTTGATTCTTTGTTCACGGTAGAGGCCCCCAACCAATCAATTGGTTAAGTATGTTGATGGAGCCACTAATGGGAATTGAAGAAAGAGGGAAGCTCCAAAAACTAGTGAATTATTAAAAAAAATTCATAGTTTTTGGCTTAGGTGGAGTAGAGTAACGATGCATAAACACTATATATTTTTCAACAAGGGGGAGGCTTCTATTTATAGGAAAAATTGAGCTCCTAACCAAACAAACTGATTCTAGAATTTTTTAAATCAGTTTGGTCAATATTTGACCATTTTTAGGTCAGTTAAGCTAACTTTTTGGAACTAGACTTGAATGAGGAGAGATGAAATATCTCAATTTTTATGAGTTTAAAACTCATTCAAGCATGTGAAATATGCACCTCCTTTAAAGAACTCCCCTTCCTTACATATGTGTCATAATGGAATCATTTTAATATTGCTCATAGTTTTTTTACTAATAAACCTTGTACATTTTCAACTCTTCATCTTATGTAAAATATGCACCTCCTTTAAAGAACTCCCCTTCCTTACATATGTGTCATAATGGAATCATTTTAATATTGCTCATAGTTTTTTACTAATAAACCTTGTACATTTTCAACTCTTCATCTTATGTGAAATATGCACCTCCTTTAAAGAACTCCCCTTCCTTACATATGTGTCATAATGGAATCATTTTAATATTGCTCATAGTTTTTTACTAATAAACCTTGTACATTTTCAACTCTTCATCTTATGTGAGAATTTAAGGGACTCCCCTTCCTTACATATGTGTCATAATAAAATCATTATACCCAAAATATCTCATATTTTTAATATTGCACATAGTTTTTTACTAATAAACCTTGTACATTTTCAACTCTTCACCTCATGTGAGCATTTACTCAATTTTGGGTATTTTCTTTTTTACAAGTTGGATTTATCTCCTCCCTACACATGGATTGATGCTATTGGTCCATAGGAACCTTAATTGGACCATAGTCTAAAGATTTCTGAAAATCTAGACCCTTAGGCTAAGGTTCTTTATACCTATTTTCAATTAATTCTAATTGCACATTGGAAAATTCTTTTTGAATTTCTGTTTCAGGGGAACTCATCTGAATTAGAAGAGATATTTTTCTATCCAAAAATATTCAAAATTTGAATATTCTCTCTCTAGAATATTTTTCTCTCTCTAGGCTAAAACAGATAGAAACAAGGTCTTTATATTTCTGAAGAGGGATTGATTACAGGGAAAGATACTAGACATCAAAAAGGGGGTGGGGGAGGAATATTACATTCTACCCCACTTAAAAAATGCGAGATGTCCTCATCTCGCAAACTGGGATAATTTCGCAAGATGCACGAATATGAGACTTAGAGAAAAATTTTAATCAAGATTAACCACCAAGAAACGTCTTAAAGAGAGCAAGATTCAAAATAAGAATCTCGCAAACTGGGATAATTTCGCAAGATGCACGAATATGAGACTTAGAGAAAAATTTTAATCAAGATTAACCACCAAGAAACGTCTTAAAGAGAGCAAGATTCAAAATAAGAACAAGATTTAAACTTTATTCATTCTCGGAACTTATACAGTAAAGATAGAAGAACTCTTTACACTTCCATAAGCCCGTCCATCATATGATCACAAAAGCAGACCACACAAGCTGCACAAGTATAAGGTAACTCATCTATGGGAAATATGCACCTCCTTTAAAGAACTCCCCTTCCTTACATATGTGTCATAATGGAATCATTTTAATATTGCTCATAGTTTTTTACTAATAAACCTTGTACATTTTCAACTCTTCATCTTATGTGAGAATTTAAGGGACTCCCCTTCCTTACATATGTGTCATAATAAAATCATTATACCCAAAATATCTCATATTTTTAATATTGCACATAGTTTTTTACTAATAAACCTTGTACATTTTCAACTCTTCACCTCATGTGAGCATTTACTCAATTTTGGGTATTTTCTTTTTTACAAGTTGGATTTATCTCCTCCCTACACATGGATTGATGCTATTGGTCCATAGGAACCTTAATTGGACCATAGTCTAAAGATTTCTGAAAATCTAGACCCTTAGGCTAAGGTTCTTTATACCTATTTTCAATTAATTCTAATTGCACATTGGAAAATTCTTTTTGAATTTCTGTTTCAGGGGAACTCATCTGAATTAGAAGAGATATTTTTCTATCCAAAAATATTCAAAATTTGAATATTCTCTCTCTAGAATATTTTTCTCTCTCTAGGCTAAAACAGATAGAAACAAGGTCTTTATATTTCTGAAGAGGGATTGATTACAGGGAAAGATACTAGACATCAAAAAGGGGGTGGGGGAGGAATCTTACAATATGTGTCAAAATGGGATCATTATATTAAAAATATCTCATATTTTTAATATTGCTCATAGTTTCTTACTAATAAACCTTGTACATTTTCAACTCTTCATCTTATGTGAAATATGCACCTCCTTTAAAGAACTCCCCTTCCTTACATATGTGTCAAAATGGGATCATTATATTAAAAATATCTCATATTTTTAATATTGCTCATAGTTTCTTACTAATAAACCTTGTACATAGTCAACTCTTCATCTTATGTGAGCATTTACTCATTTTTGGGTATCTTCTTTTACAAAATTGGATTTATCTCCTCCCTACACATGGATTGATCCAATTGGCCCATAGAAACCTTAATTGGACCATAATCTAATTTTTTTAAAAAAATCTAGACCCTTAGGCTAAGGTCCTTTATACTTATTTCCAATTAATCCCAATTGTATATTGGAAAATTCTTTTTGAATTTTTGTTTCAGGGGAACTTATTTTAATAAGATGAGTTATTTTTCTATTCAAAAATATTCATAATCTGAATATTCTCTCTCTAGAATAATTTTCTCTCTCTAGGCTAAATTACTTAGAAATAAGATCTTTTATATTTCTGAAGAGGGATTTGATTACACGGGAAGATGCTAGACATCTTGAGAGGCTGGGGACGAATCTTACACTGACGAAGCAGTCCGTGAGTGAAGTGCTAGGACACCTAAGGAGGATCTTGGAGGGTTTTGACCAAGCGATGCATGGGCTCGCGGTGCCGAGGACATCCATGCATATGCCGAGGAAGATATTATATCATGGACCTATGTTTTTTGTAATCTTTCACTAGATCTCGTTGTTGACTCGTTGGTCTCAACAAAGAGTCCAGAGTGATACTGTTTTTGTTGAGAAACAAAGACTCAATGGAAATTTTGAAGTATGACATGTATAACCCGTAAATTGTTTATCAAGGATTGTTTTTATTAAAGTTTTAATAAAGAGGAGTGTGTGCGTATCTGTTTTCTAAAGCTAAAGTTAAGAAAGGCAATTCAATTATGGGTGCGTGAGTACTTGTTTGGTTCCACCGATTCCAGTGGGACAGGGTGGTGGCTAACCCATGGGCCGGATGGGGTTAGGTTGGAATCAGTGGAGTTTTAATAATCAAACTGAAAAATCTTAGGATTATGCTAAGATTCGAGTAGTTAGACAATTCCCTGATAAATTTTTCAAATAAGTGGATCAACGGCTGTGCCTGATCTTAATCAAGAAAAAAGCGTTGATTTTACTAAACGTATCAAAATTATCAGCGATAGTTTCCTTCTATCTGATTTTATCAGATGAAGGATAGCTTAGATTTAGATCTCGTTAGAAAACTCGTTAAGAAAAAAAATCAAAAAGGTGGAATCGTCCCTGCTTTCCGGGCATGGAAATTTTTTCCGGTTTCGGTTTTCGGAGTGACCACCAGCCTAGTCTCGTGCCCGGATATTCGAGGGTGAGGCCCCAAGTGAGAAACCTGCCTCACGCATAAGGGGACTGCTTTTGCTGTCAGCTACTACCGGAGACCGGTGGGCTCGAGGGGACAGATGTTAAGATTCTAGAAATGGGATTGGTCATGGTGAAGGACATAGATTAAGCATAAGATTAAGGTGGATTAAACCACACTAAAAATTCCATAACTAGAGAGAGAGAGAGATTGCACACTCAACACTATTCCCTTGTATTACATATCACAATGAACCATACAATGATATAGGCTCTCTAGCCTTATCCCACTTTACATGTCATCATCCATGTGGCAACTCCTTTTTCACTTCTTTTGGTCAACACTCACACACCATACAATATTACATGTGGCATTCCATCTCACCACAATATCTTGCACTTCTAGAGTGCTTTCCCACATACACACATACACACAATATCTGGCACCTCTAGGGTGCTTTCCCACATATACACAACACCACGATTATATCTCTCAACACCCCCCTTAATCGAGGTGTTCCACAACTCACCCATCATCCATCATCCATACAATGTAGCATTGCACAACCGCAACCGCTACCTCTCAACACTCCCCCTCAATGATACATTTGAGTGTCCATCATCCAAATATGTGTGCCCGCGTCTACCATCTTAGACACCTAGTCCATTTTGAGCCGACTCATCGCTCACAGCGGAACCACTGAGTCCGATTTGAACATGGAAGTTCGGGTGGGATCCAACCCATGCGCATGCACCTCACACGTGCATCGCTCATGCACACATCACAATAACAACCATTTTGAGCTTCTCGGTGAGCTCGGGTATGGTTACCCTCATACCATGGATGATTACAAAATTTTTGTTTTGAGCACGCATGCTCGTGGACGGTTGTCCATCATCATTTTTGGGTGAAACAAATTACAAAGCCTTTTTGGCCAAAGCCGGGCAGCGGACCCAAGTGTGGCTGAGTGAACTCCATACATTCATGCATAAATTTTTTAAACCATGTGAACACCACCTAGTGGGGAACATATAAAGTGTATGGGAATCAAAGTCTAAGGGTTAAAAAACCTTAGATTTTAAAAGAAATTTAACGTTTGTCTCTCTCAAACGCTTGCCGCCCTGCCCGCTGCACGCATTGAATGCAGTGCAGCGAATACTGTCCAATTTGTCTGTCTTCAGCTTTGGTAGTAAGTGTTCTGCACCTTGGGCTCTCGCATCACGAGGTTATCTTCCTCCACACGGCTGCTTCTGCACAGCGCTGGTTTCTCTTGCTTCCATGGCGACCTCTATTTTCTTCTGATGGTAACTGTGATTGCTGCTCGCATTAGCTGTTACATCAACAACAGCCAGCAGGCTGTTACATCACCACTGCAATACTCTACTGCAGGTTCAATGGCGACCATCGTCAACGTTCTGCTAAAGTTTACATTGTCTTTACTTTCTCTGTTTCTCTGTTTGCAAGCTCTCCTGTCTCTCTGTGCTTCTCTGCGCAACGAGCGACTGTTGGTGGTTGCATGACGTCTGTGTCTGGAGGCTTGCTGCGCTTTTTCTTTAGCCCTGAAGTCTCACGCTATTGTTTGCTTTTGCTCGCTTCAGCTCCAACTCTTCCATAGCCATTGAGATGGCCAATACTGTGAGCTCTCCAATGCTCTTCAAATGCAACTGTCCATTGGTGCAAATTATTGCCTCCAAAAACCTGTAAATGTAGCCTCTATCTTGACTAATGGAAGCTTCAATACGAACTTAAATCCTCTACATGCTTCTCCATTGCATGCAATTAATCCAAAGGTGCTATTATAAAAATTTCTTCCATAGAGAAACCAAGGTGCCAACCATGTGAAAGTCACTACTTTCACCACATCATGCCCATCATTATGAGCATGTCCATGAGTGTCATCTTCTTCTTGATTCAATCTCTTTGCCTCTTCTAAACCTCTCTCATTGAGGTGTTCCATTACCATTGACATAGCCTTCATGGCCTCCAAATCAGCATGCTCTTCCTTCAATGCATGCATCCATTCAAGGGTGCTTTTCATTTTGGTTTCTCTCAAGAAACCAAGGTGCAAACCAATGTGAAAACTCCAAAAGCTTCCACCAAACATTGCCCATCTTCTATGAGCAAAACCATGAGCATCACTCTTTCCAATGTGCTCAACCATGGACTTCTTCTAAGCCCATAACCGCTTGTCCCTTCTTAGACAAGCATTGCACCTCTTACACTCTTTGCCTTAATGCAAAGAACCATGAGATCCACAAATCCCACACATAGCAACCCTTCTCAAATATGAACATTCTTCCATGCTCAAATACAAAACTTTGAGGCAAAAACTTCACAAAACCAACCTTCTTGAGGCATAATCAGCAGCATATCTTCTCTTGGCAACTTCTCCTTGACGATGATGAAGACTCCATAGCCTTCATAATACTGAAATCTCCATTTTCAGCTTCCTTGATGATGAGCAAGCTCTCTATGTTGCAAAACTCCATTTGCAACTCTCTTGGGCAGCTTCTATGCAACCTCTTTGTTGCAAATCTCCTCTCAATCCTCTCACAAATGCAAATCTCCTCTCAAATCCTCACATATGCAAATCCAAATGATAATATGAGTGTGCATAGTTTTTTTTTTCATAATAATGCTTAATCAAAGAAACACACAAACTAATATACATAATAATCACCCATGACCAAGAGCCCATTTGGCTCTGATACCATGTTAAGATTCTAGAAATGGGATTGGTCATGGTGAAGGACATAGATTAAGCATAAGATTAAGGTGGATTAAACCACACTAAAAATTCCATAACTAGAGAGAGAGAGAGATTGCACACTCAACACTATTCCCTTGTATTACATATCACAATGAACCATACAATGATATAGGCTCTCTAGCCTTATCCCACTTTACATGTCATCATCCATGTGGCAACTCCTTTTCCACTTCTTTTGGTCAACACTCACACACCATACAATATTACATGTGGCATTCCATCTCACCACATTATCTTGCACTTCTAGAGTGCTTTCCCACATACACACATACACACAATATCTTGCACCTCTAGGGTGCTTTCCCACATATACACAACACCACGATTATATCTCTCAACACCCCCTCTTAATCGAGGTGTTCCACAACTCACCCATCATCCATCATCCATACAATGTAGCATTGCACAACCGCAACCGCTACCTCTCAACAACAGAGGGATCTCACAGTTGGTATCAGAGCCAAATTGAAAGCTAATAAGAATAATTAAATTCTTATCTAAAATTGGTAATAAGAACTCAGAAAAAGCATTTTCATAATGTATTTTCATTTCGTAAGCTTCTATAATGAAGAAATTTTAATCAAAGAAATTATTTTTATAGATGGAAGTTCCCCATCTATCTAGTATTCTCGACCTCACCCAGTCTCAAGATATGATTGCATTTGCCTTCGAGCATCTCATCTCTTCCGCTTCAACTCGAATAAGCCGAACAAGACTAGCACGCCATTTCGAGGATTTATATTTTTCTAATCCAGCAGAGAGATTTCACTATAAGTGGTTTGCAGGGCAATATGTCCACGCCTCTTGCGACCACCGTGCAATGCTGTGGGAGAACCTCTCATTGGGTATGATCCTGTTAAAGCTGAAAATAGTACGTGGTGTCATTCTATATCATTCGACACCTCAAAATTTCAGACTTACATGCCAAGTCTACAGACTCCTTAGTTGCTTTATTCCTAAATGGAAGATAATAGCTCCCTTGTCTCAGTAAGTAGACGTTTGTATCAGGGCATGGCTATGGCCCAGTACCGTTGTCATAGTGTCTCCTGAGGAGATTTTGAATTCGGGAGCTGAACTACTCTATGTACATATTGCAATTTTTATATAAATAAAGAAATGTTTTCTGGAGAAAAATTTCCTGTTGTATAAATGATTGTTTACAGTGGACGATCTAATAAAGAAAAATCTGTTATCGAACATATGTTAGAGATCTCCAATAAGATCATTGTCTTGTTTAAGAAATTAATTTTTTCAAACCTCTTAGGTCTTAGGATCTCGTGGATAATATCAAAATAAAAATTTAATAATATATAAATTTTTGGCAGAATCATGAGACGAGGAAACCGTAGTCGTCAGCCAAACCCTGTCTCTGAAGATGACGAGTTTGACCTTGATGTTCGAAAGGCTCTTCATAGGACTCAGCCAGGATCCTTCAAAGGTGAAGGGGAGAACCTAGGCGAGGCTGTGGAGAAATGGGTGGAAGCCATGGAAGAGTATTTTGATGTCACAGGCCACAATGTGCGGAGCAAAATGGCTCTTGCCCAGCTGAAAATAGTGGAAACAGCTAGGGTAGCATGGAGGAACCATTGTGACACCAACCGTCTGGACAGAAATACTCAATCCTGGAATGATCTAAAACCTATCTAAGAAAGAGATTTTGTCCTCTTGGATTTTTGGAAACCAAAATGAACGAATTCTTTGAACTAAAGCAAGGGAGCAAAACCATCGAGGAATATCACCAGGCCTTTGCTCTTCTACTCAAATATTCACCACCTCTTGATGAAGAGCAACTCATGGCCCGATTCATTCGGGAAATGAACGAACCTTAGACACACTGGTCAAAAATGCCAAGCCAGTGTCCATGGTTGGCTGCAACAGATGACATTCTGATTTACTCAAGGAATGCAGCTGACCATGAGACTCATGTCTAAAAAGTTCTTGAGATTCTAAGGAGGCATCAACTCTTTGCCAAAAAGAGTAAATGCACTTTCTCTGCCGCCGTAATATCAAAAGTGTTACTTTTATCAAATTTTATGCATAGAAATATGCATAAAGGATAAATTTTTATATCAAAAGTGTTACTTTTATCAATTTTTATTTTCTTGCATGGAAGTATGCATAAAGGATAAATTTTTATATCAAAAGTGTTACTTTTATCATATTTGATTTTAATGCATAGAAGTATGCATAAAAGATAAATATTTATTATGAAAGTGTTACTTTTATCATATTGATTTTAATGCATAGAAGTATGCATAAAAGATAAATTTTTATTATAAAAGTGTTACTTTTATCATAATTGATTTAATGCATAAAAGTATGCATAAAAGATAATTTTTGAGGTAAATGAATATTCCTCAAGAAATCCATGTTTTTGAAATCTGTAAACAAATATCCGTCGTAAGAAAATTTAGAAAAAGAGAAATTGAGATAGCACCTTTCGAGAAAGATAATTTAGGAAGACCTTTTCCAGATCTAAACTCATATTTAGACTATTGACCAAGACCAAATTCCTTCATCAGTCAAATGACGAAGTGCCCAGTTCAGGGAAAATGTACTCCAAATCACCCACCGAATCTGAAACTAAGTTAGGATTTGTGATTTTGATCTAAGGATCAAGTTAACAGAATTTGAGGAATTCTGTTTGGAATTAAAAACTGGATCTAGAAGTATTGAGATACGGATTTACAATATACTCATGGTATTCAAACGAAAATCAATACTGTAAACTTGCATAGAAACCTTGCCTTCTTAAAAGACTGTCTTACACCAGAATGCTGGAGGGAGTATTTGGCATATATTTTTATCTAAGGGAAGTTTGGTTGCAACAACTGACGGGGATTGTTTGAGGGACAGCTCACGTGGTAAAACCTGCCAAGGTCTTGACCAGCCTCCATATGGTTAAAATGGTGCGCTTCCGGTACGATGGACAAGGGCTGACGAAGCGGTCCTTGAGTGAAGTGCCAAGACACGTAAGGAGGATCCTGGAGGGTTCTGACCAGGCGATGCACGGGCTCGCGGTGTCGAGGACATCCATGCATATGCCGAGGAAGATATTATATCATGGACCTATGTTTTTTGTAATCTATCACTGGATCTCGTTGTTGACTCGCTGGTCTCAACGGAGAGTCCAGAGTGACACTGTTTTTGTTGAGAAACAAAGACTCAATGGAAATTTTAAAGTATGATATATATAACCCGTAAATTATTTATCAAGGATTGTTTCTATTAAAGTTTTAATAAAGAGAAGTGTGTGCGTATCTGTTTTCTAAAGCTAAAGTTAAGAAAGGCAATTCAATTATGGGTGGGTGAGTACTTGTTTGGTTCCACCGATTCCAGTGCAGGGTGGTGGCTAACCCATGGACCCGATGGGGTTAGGCTAGAATCAGTGGAGTTTTAATAATCAAATTGAAAAATCTTCAGATTATGCTAAGATTCAAGTAGTTAGACAATTCCCTGATAAAATTTTCAAATAAGTGGATCAACGGTGGTTGTGCCTGATCTTAATCATATTTTAATGTATTATTGACAGTTCTTTGGGCTTTTGATGTTTATCTTGTGTCATTATGCAATGCAAACCCAAATCTATGCAGGAGGCCTTACCTCTTGCCTTATTCTGGACAAGGGCAGTGTCTGATCCCATTGTTACAATGATGTAGTCACCCATGTGTGCCCAATACATAATGCATATAGCATTCATTCTTATGCACATTCCCAAATGCAACTCTGGCTGTGAATAACTTGAATTTGTGCATGGGTTAAATGCACGATGATGATTACCACAAATTTTACCAAAAATTACATTAAACCAAGGGCAACAAACCTATACGGAATGGTTAGAGTGTCAAACCATCTCCGAATGGCAATCTGAAGCTAGAGGGATTTGTATCAGATACCTAATGGTTAATTTGAACCTTGAAGCAAAAAATAGTGATTAGTGCTGATTAATCATTGATTAGCAAATTTATCCTCTATTTTGTGTGCAAAAAATAGAGTATGCGGGGAGTCCAGATTTGAGGCCTTAGAGTTCAAACGAGCTCATATCCTTTCAAGGCCATCAATAGAAATTAGTCTAGTAGACGATTAAGCCAAGAGCCTTCGAATTCCTTATTCTATACCCCCATGTAATATGGTACTTTTTAACAAATTGTCATGGAAAAACGTAAGGGAATAAATCCTTTATGCAATCTAACCTATGATAGCAATTTCATAATCTTAGTATTGTCTTGTAGAATAGCTCTATTCATCATGCACATTACTTCACATGAATCTTGCACCAATCCTCTTCTATTTACTTATAGAAATACTTGTTGAATTTGGTTATCTTTAATCCTCCTATCCCTATTTCTTGACCTAATTTTTCTCTAGCTCATGATTCCTCGTAGCCAAGGGTGGGCTTGATGTTCCTCTTGAATTAGGAGACCTCTTCTTGATTAACATGGAAGGACTCGTGTCCTTCTCGGCACTTTCTATATAAAGAAAACTTTATCATAGTCTATGTCTATAATTATGGCTTCTAAAATAGAGGATGGTTTTGCATTCTTGACAAGGTTATTCAATGGTAGATTAAGCTTCCAAATGAATCGATGGGGAAGAGTTACCTCATCCATCTCCTCTAGAGAAAATTGGAGAAGTTTAACAAAAGTTTAGTGGTATTCTTTTTGTAAGATTCCTCCCCAGCCTCTCAAGATGTCCAGCATTTTTTCGTGTAATCAGATCCCTCTTTAGAAATATTAAAGATCTTGTTTCTAACTGTTTTAGCCTAGAGAGAGAAAATATTCTAGAGAGAGAATATTTAAATTTTTAATATTTTTGGATAGAAAAAAATCTCATCTTATTAAAATGAATTCCCCTGAAACAGAAACTCAAAAAGATTTTTTCAATGTGCAATTGGAATTAATTGAAATTGGGTATAAAGGACCTCAGCCTAAGGGTCTAGATTTTCAGAAATTTTTAGATTATGGTCCAATTAAGGTTCCTATGCGCCAATAGGATCATTCCATGTGTGGGGAGGAGATAAATCCAATTTGTAAAAGAAATTACCCAAAAATGAGTAAATGCTCACATAAGATGAAGCGTTGAATAAGGACAAGGCTAATAGTTAAAAAAGGGAGAGATATTTAGAAGAAAATACTCACATAAGATGAAGAGTTGAATAAGGACAAGGCTTATAGTTAAAAAAGGGGAGATATTTAGAAGTAAATACTCACATAAGATGAAGAGTTGAATAAGGACAAGACTAATAGTTAAAAAAGGGAGATATTTAGAAGTAATGATGCATTTTTGACACCTCTGCATGGGGAATTCCCCTCATGGAGAGGGCGCCTATTTCACATGCTTGAATGAGTTTTAAACTCCCAAATAATGAGATATTTTTATCTTTCCTCTCTCTTGTTTCAACTAGATCCAAAAAGTGACCAAAACTAACCAAAAAATGATAAAAAATTGACCAAACTGATCTGGAAAATTCTAAAATCAGTTGGCTTGGTTAGAGGCTCACTTTTTCCTATAAATAGAAGCCCTCCCCTTTATTGAAACTTAATAGTGTTTATGCACTGTTACTCTACTTCACCCAAGCCAAGAACTGTGAATTCACAATTCACTAGTTTTTGACATTTTCCTCTTCCAAAGATTGGTGGCCACTCTTATTCAAACAAGAGTTGAACCCTCAAACCATCAAGCCAAAGGAAAGCTATCAAAGTCATTAGTAAGTTGGTGATTCTTCTTTTCTTTCATTTATTTTATAGATTTTTATGATTTTAAATGGTTTTTATGCTTTATGTCTTCTCTATAATAATAGGCCTCATTACAAAAAGGCATTTCCCTCTCTTCTCTATAATAATAGGCCTCATTACAAAAAGGCATTCCCCTCTCTTCTCTAGTAAAACCAATCTTTCTCTATCTTAGGTGAATGCTTAATTGATTAAAGTCAAGTTCTTATAATGTTTGTTTCAATTAAATGGACAAATGTTTACTTTAGGATAATTTCAATACTTTTGGTGCACTTTTAATTAGTTAGAAATTTGAACAATGGTTAGCCATACAAAGGAGGTTATGGTAAAATTTTTTAGAAATAGTGAAATAAAATTCATCTTTCTAAAAGACTAATCCTTATAGTTTCTATATTCTAAAGTATCATTTTTATTGCATAGAAGTATGCATAAAGGATAAATTCTTATATCAAAAGTGTTACTTTTATCAACTTTTATTTTTATTGCATAGAAGTATGTATAAAGGATAAATTTTTATATCAAAAGTGTTACTTTTATCAATTTTTAATATCATGCATAGAAGTATGCATAAAGGATAAATTTTTATATCAAAAGTGTTACTTTTATCAATTTTGTTTTTCATGCATAGAAGTATGCATAAAGGATAATTTTTTATATCAAAAGTTTTTATCAATTTTGTTTTTCATGCATAGAAGTTTGCATAAAGGATAAGCTTTTATATCAAAAGTGTTACTTTTATCAATTTTTATTTTCATGCATAGAAGTATGCATAAAGGATACATTTTTATATCAAAAGTGTTACTTTTATCAATTTTTATTTTCATGCATAGAAGTATGCATAAAGGATAAATTTTTATCTCAAAAGTGTTACTTTTATCAATTTTTATTTTCATGCATAGAAGTATGCATAAAGGATAAATTTTTATATCAAAAATGTTACTTTTATCAATTTTTATGCATAGAAGTATGCATAAAGGATAAATTTTTATATCAAAAGTGTTACTTTTATCAATTTTTATTTTCATGCATAGTAGTATGCATAAAGGATAAATTTTTATATCAAAAGTGTTACTTTTATCATTTTTTATTTTCATGCATAGAAGTATGCATAAAGAATAAATTTTTATATGCTTTTATCAAAAAAACATTTCATGCATAGAAGTATGCCTAAAGGATTAATTTTTATATCAAAAGTGTTACTTTTATCAATTTGTATTTTCATGCATAGAAGTATGCATAAAGAATAATTTTTTATATCAAAAGTGTTACTTTTATCAATTTTTATCCATAGAAATATGCATAAAGGATACATTTTTATATCAAAAGTGTTACTTATATCAATTTTTATTTTCATGCATAGAAGTATGCATAAGGGATAAATATTTATATCAAAAGTGATACTTTTATCATTTTTTATTTTCATGCATAGAAGTATGCATAAAGAATAAATTTTTATATGCTTTTATCAAAAAAACATTTCATGCATAGAAGTATGCCTAAAGGATAAATTTTTATATCAAAAGTGTTACTTTTATCAATTTGTATTTTCATGTATAGAAGTATGCATAAAGAATAATTTTTTATATCAAAAGTGTTACTTTTATCAATTTGTATCCATAGAAATATGCATAAAGGATACATTTTTATATCAAAAGTGTTACTTATATCAATTTTTATTTTCATGCATAGAAGTATGCATAAGGGATAAATTTTTATATCAAAAGTGTTACTTTTATCAAATTTTATTTTCATACATAGAGGTATGCATAAACGATAAAATTTTATAACAAAAGTGTTACTTTTATCAATTTTTATTTTCATACATAGAAGTATGCATAAAGGATAAATTTTTATATCAAAAGTGTTACTTTTATCAATTTTTATTTTCATGCATAGAAGTATGCATAAAGGATAAATTTTTATATCAAAAGTGTTACTTTTATCAATTTTTATTTTCATGCATAGAAGTATGCATAAAGGAAAATTTTTTATATCAAAAGTGTTACTTTTATCAATTTTTATTTTAATGCATTGAAGTATGCATAAAGGATAAATTTTTATATCAAAAGTGTTACTTTTATCAATTTTTATTTTCATGCATAGAAGTATGCATAAAGGATAAATTTTTATATCAAAAGTGTTACTTTTATCAATTTTTATTTTCATGCATAGAAGTATGCATAAAGGATAAATTTTTATATCAAAAGTGTTACTTTTATCAATTTTTTTTTTCATACATAGAAGTATGCATAAAGGATAATTTTTTATATTAAAAGTGTTACTTTTATCAGTTTTTATTTTAATGCATAGAAGTATGCATAAAGGATAAATTTTTATATCAAAAGTGTTATTTTTATCAATTTTTATTTTCATGCATAGAAGTATGCATAAAGGATAAATTTTTATATCTAAACTGTTACTTTTATCATTTTTATTTTCATAGAAATATGCATAAAGGATAAATTTTTATATCAAAAGTGTTACTTTTATTATATTTGATTTTAATGCATAGAAGTATGCATAAAAGATAAATTTTTATTATAAAAGTATTACTTTTATCATATTGATTTTAATGCATAGAAGTATACATAAAAGATAAATTTTTATTATAAAAGTGTTACTTTTATCATAATTGATTTAATGCATAGAAGTATACATAAAAGATAATTTTTGAGGTAAATGAATATTCCTCAAGAAATCCATGTTTTTGAAATCTGTAAACAAATATCCATCGTAAGAAAATTTAGAAAAAGAGAAATCGAGATAGTACCTTACGAGAAAGATAATTTAGAAAGACCTTTTCCAGATCTAAACTCAGATTCAGACTATTGACCAAGACCAAATTCCTTCATCGGTCAAATAACGAAGTGCCCAGTTCAGGGAAAATGTACTCCAAATCACCCACCGAATCTGAAACTAAGTTAAGATTTATGATTTTGATCTCAAGTTAACAGAATTCAAGGAATTCTGTTTGGAATTAAAAACTAGATCTAGAAGTATTGAGATACGGATTTACGGTATACTCATGTTATTCAAAGGAAAATCAATACTGTAAACTTGCATAGAAACCTTGCCTTCTTAAAAGACTGTCTTACGCCAGAATGTTGGAGGGAGTATTTGGCATTTATGTTTATCTAAGGGAAGTTCGGTTGCAACAGCTGACGGGGAGTGTTTGAGGGACATCTCACGCGACAAAACCTGCCGAGGTCTTGACCAGCCTCGGTATGGTTAAAATGGTGCGCTTCCGGTACGATGGACGAGGGCTGACGAAGAGCGGTCCCTGAGTGAAGTTCCAAGACACCTAAGGAGGATCCTGGAGGGTTCTGACCAGGCGATGCACGGGATCGCGGTGTTGAGGATATCCATGCGTATGCCGAGGAAGATATTATATGATGGACCTATGTTTTTTGTAATCTATCACTGGATCTCTTTGTTGACTCGCCGGTCTCAAGGGAGAATCTAGAGTGATACTATTTTTGTTGAGAAACAAAGACTCAATGAAAATTTTGAAGTATGACATGTATAACCCGTAAATTGTTTATCAAGGAACTTTTTTATTAAAGTTTTAATAAAGAGGAGTGTGTGCGTATCTGTTTTCTAAAGCTAAAGTTAAGAAAGGTAATTCAATTATTTTAGGGTGAGTACTTGTTTGGTTCCACCGATTCCAGTGAGGGTGACAGGGTGTGGCTAACCCATGGACCGGATGGGGTTAGGCTGGAATCATTGGAGTTTTAATAATCAAACTGAAAGATCTTAGGATTACGCTAAGATTCGAGTAGTTAGACAATTCCGTGATAAAATTTTCAAATAAGTGGATCAACGGTGGCTGTGCCTGATCTTAATCATGTTTTAATGTATTATTGACAGTTCTTTGGGCTTTTGATGTTTATCTTGTGTCATTATGCAATGCAAACCCAAATCTATGCAGGAGGCCTTACCTCTTGCCTTATTCTGGACAAGGGCAGTGTCTGATCCCATTGTTACAATGATGTAATCACCCATGTGTGCCCAATACATAATGCATATAGCATTCATTCTTATGCACATTCCCAAATGCAACTCTGGCTGTGAATAACTTGAATTTGTGCATGGGTTAAATGCAAGATGATGATTACCACAAATTTTACCAAAAATTACATTAAACCAAGGGCAACAAACCTATACGGAATGGTTAGAGTGTCAAACCATCTCCGAATGGAAATCTGAAGTTAGAGGGATTTGTATCAGATACCTAATGGTTAATTTGAACCTTGAAGCAAAAAATAGTGATTAGTGCTGATTAATCACTGATTAGCAAATTTATCCTCTATTTTGTGTGCAAAAAGTAGAGTATGCGGGGAGTCCAGATTTGAGGCCGTAGCGTTCAAATGAGCTCATATCCTTTCAAGGCCATCAATAGAAATTATTCTAGTAGATGATTAAGCCAAGAGCCTTCGAATTCCTTATTATATACCCCCATGTAATATGGTACTTTTTTACAAATTGTCAAGGAAAAACGTAAGGGAATCAATCCTTTATGCAATCTAACCTATGATAGCAATTTCATAATCTTAGTATTGTCTTGTAGAATAGCTCTATTCATCATGCACATTACTTCATATGAATCTTGCACCAATCCTCTTCTATTTACTTATAGAAATACTTGTTGAATTCAGTTATCTTTAATCCTCTTATCCCTATTTCTTGACCTAATTTTTCTCTAGCTCATGATTCCTCGTAGCCAAGGGTGGGCTTGATGTTCCTCTTGAATTAGGAGACCTCTTCTTGATTAACATGGAAGGACTCGTGTCCTTCTCGGCACTTTCTATATAAAGAAAACTTTATCATAGACTATGTCTATAATTATGGCTTCTAAAATAGAGGATGGTTTTGCATTCTTGACAAGGTTATTCAATGGTAGATTAAGCTTCCAAATGAATCGATGGGGAAGAGTTACCTCATCCATCTCCTCTAGAGAAAATTGGAGAAGTTTAAAAAAAGTTTAGTTGTATTCTTTTTGTAAGATTCCTCGCCAGCCTCTCAAGATGTCCAGCATCTTCCCGTGTAATCAAATCCCTTTTCAGAAATATTAAAGATCTTGTTTCTAATTGTTTTAGCCTAGAGAGAGAAAATATTCTAGAGAGAGAATATTCAAATTTTTGATATTTTTGGATAGAAAAATATCTCATCTTATTAAAATGAATTCCCCTGAAACAGAAATTCAAAAAGATTTTTTCAATGTGCAATTGGAATTAATTGAAATTGGGTATAAAGGACCTTAGCCTAAGGGTCTAGATTTTCAAAAATTTTTAGATTATGGTCCAATTAAGGTTCCTATGCGCCAATAGGATCATTCCATGTGTGGGGAGGAGATAAATCCAATTTGTAAAAGAAATTACCCAAAAATGAGTAAATGCTTACATAAGATGAAGCGTTGAATAAGGACAAGGCTAATAGTTAAAAAAGGGAGAGATATTTAGAAGAAAATACTCACATAAGATGAAGAGTTGAATAAGGACAAGGCTAATAGTTAAAAAAGGGGAGATATTTAGAGGTAAATACTCACATAAGATGAAGAGTTGAATAAGGACAAGACTAATAGTTAAAAAAGGGAGATATTTAGAAGTAATGATGCATTTTTTACACCTCTGCATGGGGAATTCCCCTCATGGAGAGGGCGCCTATTTCACATGCTTGAATGAGTTTTAAACTCCCAAATAATGAGATATTTTTATCTTTCCTCTCTCTTGTTTCAACTAGATCCTAAAAGTGACCAAAACTGACCAAAAAATGATCAAAAATTGACCAAACTGATCTGGAAAATTCTAAAATCAGTTGGCTTGGTTAGAGGCTCACTTTTTCCTATAAATAGAAGCCCTCCCCTTTGTTGAAACTTAATAGTGTTTATGCACTGTTACTCTACTTCACCCAAGCCAAGAACTGTGAATTCACAATTCACTAGTTTTTGACATTTTCCTCTTCCAAAGATTGGTGGCCACTCTTATTCAAATAAGAGTTGAACCCTCAAACCATCAAGCCAAAGGAAAGCTATCAAAGTCATTAGTAAGTTGGTGATTCTTCTTTTCTTTCATTTATTTTATAGATTTTTATGGTTTTAAATGGTTTTTATGCTTTATGTCTTCTCTATAATAATAGGCCTCATTACAAAAAGGCATTTCCCTCTCTTCTCTATAATAATAGGCCTCATTACAAAAAGGCATTCCCCTCTCTTCTCTAGTAAAACCAATCTTTCTCTATCTTAGGTGAATGGTTAATTGATTAAAGTCAAGTTCTTATAATGTTTGTTTCAATTAAATGGACAAATGTTTACTTTAGGATAATTTCAATACTTTTGGTGCACTTTTAATTAGTTAGAAATTTGAACAATGGTCAGCCATACAAAGGAGGTTATGGCAAAATTTTTTAGAAATAGTGAAATAAAATTCATCTTTCTAAAACAGTAATTCTTATAGTTTCTATATTCTAAAGTATCATTTTTATTGCATAGAAGTATGCATAAAGGATAAATTTTTATATCAAAAGTGTTACTTTTATCAATTTTTATTTTTATTGCATAGAAGTATGTATAAAGGATAAAGTTTTATATCAAAAGTGTTACTTTTATCAATTTTTAATATCAAGCATAGAAGTATGCATAAAGGATAAATTTTTATATCAAAAGTGTTACTTTTATCAATTTTTATTTTCATGCATAGAAGTATGCATAAAGGATAATTTCTTATATCAAAAGTGTTACTTTTATCAATTTTGTTTTTCATGCATAGAAGTATGCTGTAAGAAAGCATTATGGGCCCAAGGCCATGGACAACTAGTAAGTAGGTGTGAACTCTTGGGGGGAGTATAAATACCAATGTAAATGGGATTATGGCTCATTCATGATAATGTTATTTGTTCCAAGAATCAATGGTGAGCTTCTCCCGTGAGATGCTAAGTGGTGACTCCTTCATGAGCCACTCCCTTGGTGAGGGACTAACCCACCCCTGTTACTTTCTTTCATTGGTATCAGAGCATGGCTTTTGATCCATGATTTTTAATTTTTCTTTTCTTCTTCTCATTTTGTGAAATTTCTGCTTCATTTGATTCATGGGGGAAGGGGATATGGCTAAGGTAGAGTTTGTGGTTCAAATCTGAGCACATGGACCTATTTTTTTTTGGAATGAGTGGACCAAATTGGGGAAAATTTCTAATCTTGATTAGCAATTGTTAATCAAAAACGTTTTTTGTTTGGGAGCTTTCTTGCAAACCCTAGCCATAGAATCTCAACATGAGCAAAGGGCATTGAGTCTCTCATGTATCTAGCAATGTTTTATGAAGTATTTCACCTATTTTCCATGAGCAATGGGGCTCCCAATGTGGCTGAAAATCACTACCAAAGCTGCCCACGTTTTTCACCAAAGTGACCCTAATCTTCATCTCCTTCAACAAATTCAAGCATTAAGGCTTCCCGGGTGACATTGGTGAGTTGCTCCATCACTTCCTTACAATTTTGAAGCATTCTTTCAAGCTATGGAGTGAATTAGGGTTTTATTACACATAAAACTCCCATTTTCAGAAATTGGACTTTAATCATGGCCATTCATGCTGCTCTTTATGCATTATGAATGCTTGAATGCTACACATAGCCATTCAATGCTATGCCTTGCATATTGGCATAAGTGAGCATAGCTTTGGGCACATTTGGGGGATTGAATAAAATGGTTTGGGTTGGAAGCCTGCTTTTTGGTGACACCGTTTTCCATTGCCGGTTGCACGTTTTTGGTCATAACTCTCTCATACGAACTCCGTTTTTAGAGTTCTAGTACTCAAAATGACCGGCTCGTCGTCCTCTTCGAGACGAGCTATAGGTCTTGAGGTGCAGGATTCAGCAAGTGCTCTCTGTTTTCACTTTTGTACTGGATTTTCTAGTCCCGAGCGGGAACTCGCGCCCAGAACGCGACCCGAGTACACCGCTTCATAACACTTGGATGTTGTTGATGTATGTGGAAATGTATTGACATTGCCATGAGTGGATGTGATGAAGGAAGCACTATGAACCATGTATTATGATATGAATGAGCATGAGTCATGCTATAAATCAATTGTAAGTCAACTCTACTCATTCATTTGAGCTTGTAACCATATTCCACTCACGATTGTACCCCACTTTATTCCTAGAATCTAGAATGAAGTAAGGGTACCTTGGCATTTGGAGGAGAGGCCAAGGGGAGAATGTCTTGAATCTTCCTTGCCGTTAGTGCCGGGTAACGCGGTAAGGAAGAGGATTAGGTACTTGGTGGTAAAGAAATGGCCTCAACCTTCACCTTGGATGTAAACTTGGTGAAGGGGTGAGAAGTGCTTGGCCGGGAGATCGGCAAGCATCGACGCGCTTCATCGACCACTTCATTCGACTTGAGCAAACAAGCAAATCCTCTACATCGACTTCTTATGCAAAAGGACAAAATTGATGCCATAAGGTCACATGCTCAGATGGAAAAATGATTGAGGATTGATTTGCTTACAGTGGTCAAATGCATAAGGATTTTAATACTTGATTGAGATGCTTTGATTTGATTGAGATTTGGTGCAAAAAGAGGGGAGACTATGGCAAAATTTTTGCAAAATTTGCCTACTTGCAGCCAGGACAAATCCTTGAATTTCTAGGGTTTTTCAAAAGCTTTTCAAATCTGTCCTGAAAGCCCTTCAATCTACCCGAAAACCTCTTTCAAACAAGCTAAAGATCACTCAAATCGGAGTAGTATTGAGCAGTCAAAGTCAAGAGTTGACTTTCAGCTAGAATAGTTGACTGGTCAAAGGCTGTTGACTTTTTCAAATCTATTTTTGGGGATCCTTACTCATCTCGTCAAGAGCTTCGCATCGATATAAAGATCACCCAAATCGGATAAGAATTGAGCGGTTAACATCAAGAGTTGACTTTCAGCCGGTATAGTTGACTGGTCAAAGGTTGTTGACTTTTTCAGATCTGTTTTTGGGGATTCTTATTCGTCTCGTCGAGAGCTTCGCGTTGATATAAAGATCACCCAAATCGGATACCGTTTGAATAGAGAAAAAAAAATCAAGTAAGTGGTCTTTGCAAAGGGGGATCAATTAAGCGCATGGAAATGACTAGAGGAGGTCAAAACAAGGGAGCCCGGAATGAAAATGATCAAAGACAACCGGAAGAAATGATGGCAACGAGTTCATCAACGAGGAATGAAGAAAGTTCAACCATAAAAGCACCATCTCCAGATGAATCTCAGCCAATGGAAATGCCTCAATCTTTGGGAACTACTCCGCTAACAGTGGACATGATGTTAATGGCTATGGAGAGTATGTTTCAAAGGATTGAAAATAACCAAACAAATCGGCAACAACAATTTGGTGAACACCTCATGGAACGGTTCGACAAGCGACACCACTACCTGGATGACGTGATGCAAAGAGGGTTAAAAGACTTGGAGAAAGCCATTAGTGCATTGGCTCCTCTCAAGCTCAACCAAGAAGCCGATATGAATGCAATGGATGGTGTACATTATGATGCCAAACATGATGGAAAGCCTTCTATGCCAGAAGAGAACAAAGTAAGACAAATGATGCCACCTCAAATGATGCCACATTCTTCTTACATGGACAAGGGCAAGAGACCTATGGGTGATGCTTCTTATGAGAGATCCAATGCCAGTATTCCAAGAACTTCATCCTTTATGCAAGATGCAAGAAGAGGGTATGAACAGAAGGGATTTAAAGATGCAGGTGATTGGCAATTGGAAGATGAGCAAATGCATAGACACTTGGGTGAAGGAAGAGGATTTGATGATCCAAGAGCACGGCAGAGGGGTTCAAGAATGCATGGTGATTTTAACAATGCTGTGAAGGACAAAATCATCTTTAATAAGTTCAAAGGAGAATCAAATTCTATCGAAGACTTTGAAGAGTGGGCAAACAAGATGGATCTCTACTTCGAAATCAGCCCAAGGAGCGAGATTGCCAAAGTCTACTTTGCCTCACTTCATCTTGAAGGTTTTGCTCACACTTGGTGGAGGAGGAAGCAATCTCATGGTTATGTCATCACTACTTGGGAAGAATTCAAGAATGACGTGGCAGAAGAGTTTACTTCTCGCATGCAAAGGGACAATCACATTGTGGAATGGGACAAGCTAGAGCAAATCACTACCGTGAAGGAATATTCTCATAAGTTTCTAAAGCTTCTATTATACTTGGACGACTTTGATGAGCATTACCTTGTTGTTAAGTATATAAGGGGCTTGAAAGCTCCTATTGGTGGTGATGTCAAGTCTCATGAACCCGCCACTTTGAAGAAGGCAATGATGCTTGCAGAAATTCATGAAGAAAAGTACTTGACAAAGTGGGCTAGCAAAGGGAATATCAAAGGGGAAGTGATCACAAGGACTGAAATGGGTTCTCATGCAAACACAAGACCTAACCTTCCAAGATTTCCTACCGTGTATGGTAGAGGGTCTAATAGACTTCCATTTAAACCACCATTTATGTCCAACAAAGCTACATACAATGAGTCCAAGCCAGCAAATGGGGGTTCAAAAAGCAAGCTTATCAAGGAGGACCGTTTGCATGAAATGAGGCTCAAAGGTCTATGTTTCAAATGTGGAGAAAAATGGAACAAGGATCACTTCAAAGTATGCAAATCCAAGGATATGTCCATAAGCTACATTATCACTGAGGACAATGCTAATCATGAGGAGGAGGAATTCCTTGAATGCAATGATGCCTTAGGATGGGGAGATCCTCATGAGGGTGGAGGTTCTCATGATGATGGTTTTGATGAAGAAAATCCCGAGTTTCCTTTTGATCCGGGTGGGAAACTAAAGTTTGCTCATGACAAAATGGATGATGGGATGCCTTTATGCGTGTGGGATGAAGATAATAGTGCACATACTACCTTGTGTACAATCTCTCATGATGCTTATGCGGGAAGTAAGGGTGCCAACACATTGAGATTGAAGATCAAGGTGAATGGGAGAACAGCATATGCACTCATTGATACTGGAAGCACGCATAGTTTTGTCAATAAAAGGTCTTTGAACACTCTCAAAATGCAACCAACTTCTTTACCAAACAAGCACATGGTGCAAGTGGCCAATGGTGATTCAATGAGTTGCAATATGAAGTGTCAAAGTACAGAATTGGAGTTGTCCAAGAACTACTCTTGCAAAGTTGATCTTTTGGTGATTGAGTTGGGACCAATTGACATAGTACTTGGATGTGATTTGCTGTCCACTTTGAACTCTTTTACCATGAACTTACAGAAAAGTTTCATGAGTTTTGTGCATCATGGAAGGGTTATTACATTGAATGGAATGCAAGGGTCCAAGCTCTTCATGATCAATGCTACTCAAATGAAGAAAGAGTTCAAGAAAGAGGGCTATGTTTATGTACTACAGCTTTGCAAAGAGGAAGATAATAGCAAAAAGGATTGCATCGAAAATGTGGACATGGTTAAGCTACTCAAGGATTCTGAAGATGTGTTTACCATGCCAAAATCAATGCCGCCAAAGAGGAGTGTTGATCATGCTATTGATTTGGAACCAAATGCCAAACCAATCAACAAGCCTCCCTATCGTTTGTCAAAGGTTGAAAAGGAAGAGGTGGCAAAGCAAGTCAGAACTCATTGACATGGGATGGGTTGAACCAAGTCAATCTCCTTTTGCTTCTCCGGTGCTACTTGTGAAGAAAAAGGATGGTACTTTTCGCATGTGCATTGATTACCGTGATTTGAATAAGATCACCATCAAAAATCGATTTCCAATACCAAGGGTGGATGATCTTTTGGATGAGTTGAAGGGTGCCACATGCTTTTCAAAGATTGATTTGCATTCCGGATACCATCAAATAAGGATGAAAAGTGGTGATGAGTTCAAAACAGCATTTCGTACAGAAAGGGGTCTTTACCAATTCATGGTTATGCCGTTTGGATTATGCAATGCACCGGCAACTTTTCAAGCATTGATGAACAAAGTGCTTCAACCTTTCCTCTACAAGTTTGTATTGGTCTTTTTCGATGACATACTTATCTATAGCAAAGATGAGGAAGTGCATTTGAAGCACGTGAAAGAGGTTTTGGAGGTCTTGAGGCAAAACAAGTTGTATGTTAAGGAGACAAAATGTACCTTCATGGCACATGAGGTGGAATATTTGGGTCACATTGTGAGCAAGGATGGCATTTGTGTGGATCCAAAGAAAGTGGAATGTATTAGGAATTGGCCGGTTCCTTCAAACACTACTCAATTGAGGGGATTTTTGGGGTTATCTTCATTCTATAGGCGTTTTATTGCCCACTATGCAGAAATTGCAGCCCCAATGACGGATAAATTGAAGAAGGAAACCTTCTTTTGGGATGCCATTGCCAACAAAAGCTTTGAAGATATGAAGAAGATGCTCACATCAGCACCTATTTTGGTATGTCCAGACTTCACCAAACCTTTCACAATAAGGGCGGATGCAAGTGGAAGAGGGATTGGTGCGGTACTTTACCAAGACCATGGAGTCATTGCTTATGAAAGTAGAAAGCTGAATGACAAAGAAAGAGAACTCCATGTGTATGAGCAAGAGATGATTGCTATACTCCATGCTATCAAGAAATGGCACCATTACTTATATGGGAGTCATTTTTATGTGAGAAGTGATCATAGGGTGCTGAAGTATTTCCTCACACAACCCAATTTGTCTCCTAAGCAAAGAAGGTGGGTAGCAACACTACAAAACTATGATTTAGAAATCACATACACAAAGGGCAAAGAAAATGTGGTTGCCGATTCCTTGTCTCGTATGTGGGCCTGCTCATTGTATGCTATTTCTGAGGTGCATAAAGATTGGATCATGGAGATACAAGAAGAGTACTTGTTTGATGAAGAAACCTCACAAATAGTGCAGAAATTACAGCAAGGTGTATGTGAAGAGTTACCCCATTATGAGCTGAAAAATGGTCTCCTCTACTACAAAGGAAAAGTCTACTTGGTTCCTACTTCATCATTTATCAAGAAGATCATGGAAGAGATGCATTGTACTCCTATGGGCTAGTCATTTGGGTGTCTACAAAACCTTTGATGCAATAAGGAAAAGTTTCTTTTGGAAGGGGATGTGGAAGAGCATTCATGCTTATGTAAGTGGGTGCCGGTCATGTCAATTGAACAAGGATCCTACACATAAACCGGGAGGTTTGCTTCAGCCATTGCCCATTCCCGAAGGCAAATGGAGTCATATATCAATGGATTTCATTACTAACCTTCCGCGCACAAAGAAAGGGTGGGACAGCTTGTATGTTGTGGTGGATAGATTGACCAAAGTGGCCCATTTCATTCCTTCCAAGGTCACATATTCAGCCCAAAATGTTGCCAAGCAATTTGTTGATGGGGTTTTCAAGTTGCATGATATGCCGTCACAAATTGTGAGTGATCGCGATGTCAAATTCATGAGCACTTTTTGGAGAACATTGTTTGAATATATGGGAACCAAGCTTACTCCAAGCACCGCCTATCATCCCGAAACCGATGGTCAAACAGAAAGAGTAAACAAATGGGTGGAAACATATCTACGCCACTATTGTCATGATACTCAAAGCACATGGGATGATTGGTTACCTTTGGCTGAGTTTGCTTACAACTCAACATATCATGTGAGCATTGGCATGTCACCCTTTGAGGCTTTATATGGTTACAAGGTCAATTTGCCTATGTTGGTGGGTACATATGAGACTTCTAACCATAATGCCAAGGAGGAAGCTGAAAGGATGCAAGCTTTGTCGCAACAATGCAAAAGTAATTTGAAGGTTGCACAAGAGAAAATGAGACAATATGCCAATGTTCATCGAAGACCATTGGAATTCAAACTGGGAGATTGGGTTCTTTTGAGAATACCAAAGTCAAGATATGCGTCTTTGAAGGGAAGCACAAACACCAAACTAGCTCATCGCTATTATGGTCCTTATCAAGTGATACGAAGAGTTGGGGAGGTTGCATATCAACTCTTACTTCCATCTACAACAAAGATTCATGATGTGTTTCATGTCTCTCACTTGAAAGGATATGTGGGTATGATCGATCAAATGGTTGATGAGTTACCTCCAATGAATGAAGAGGGAATGATTGAATACATTCCAGAAGCTATCTTGGGTACAAGGAAAAAGGTACTTCGCACTCGTACCTTGGTGGAGTATCTTGTTCAATGGAAGGGTTTACCTAAGGAAGAAGCTTCATGGCAACCTATTTCAGCATTGGAGGGATATGAAGCATTGATAGAGCAATATGGGTTGGTGTAAATTCAGCCACATGGAACATTCTTCTCCGAATTTGGGGTATTCATTTGAGGTTTCGAGGACGAAACCATTGGGGAAGGGATGGTTTGTAAGAAAGCATTATGGGCCCAAGGCCATGGACAACTAGTAAGTAGGTGTGAACTCTTGGGTGGAGTATAAATACCAATGTAAATGGGATTATGGCTCATTCATGATAATGTTATTTGTTCCAAGAATCAATGGTGAGCTTCTCCCGTGAGATGCTAAGTGGTGACTCCTTCATGAGCCACTCCCTTGGTGAGGGACTAACCCACCCCTGTTACTTTCTTTCATATGCATAAAGGATAAGCTTTTATATCAAAAGTGTTACTTTTATCAATTTTTATTTTCATGCATAGAAGTATGCATAAAGGATACATTTTTATATCAAAAGTGTTACTTTTATCAATTTTTATTTTCATGCATAGAAGTATGCATAAAGGATAATTTTTATATCAAAAGTGTTACTTTTATAAATTTTTATTTTCATGCATAGAAGTATGCATAAAGGATATATTTTTATATCAAAAGTGTTACTTTTATCAATTTTTATTTTCATGCATAGAAGTATGCATAAAGGAAAAATTTTCATATCAAAAGTGTTACTTTTATCAATTTTTATGCATAGAAGTATGCATAAAGGATAAATTTTTATATCAAAAGTGTTACTTTTATCAATTTTTATTTTCATGCATAGAAGTATGCATAAAGGATAAATTTTTATATCAAAAGTGCTACTTTTATCATTTTTTATTTTCATGCATAGGAGTATGCATAAAGAATAAATTTTTATATGCTTTTATTAAAAAAACATTTCATGCATAGAAGTATGCCTAAAGGATAAATTTTTATATCAAAAGTGTTACTTTTATCAATTTGTATTTTCATGCATAGAAGTATGCATAAAGAATAATTTTTTATATCAAAAGTGTTACTTTTATCAATTTTTATCCATCGAAATATGCATAAAGGATACATTTTTATATCAAAAGTGTTACTTTTATCAATTTTTATTTTCATGCATAGAAGTATGCATAAGGGATAAATTTTTATATCAAAAGTATTACTTTTATCAATTTTTATTTTCATACATAGAAGTTTGCATAAACGATAAATTTTTATAACAAAACTGTTACTTTTATCAATTTTTATTTTCATACATAGAAGTATGCATAAAGGATAAATTTTTATATCAAAAACGTTACTTTTATCAATTTTTATTTTCATGCATAGAAGTATGCATAAAGGATAAATTTTTATATCAAAAGGGTTACTTTTATCAGTTTTTATTTTCATGCATAGAAGTATGCATAAAGGATAAATTTTTATATCAAAAGTGTTACTTTTATCAATTTTTATTTTCATGCATTGAAGTATGCATAAAGGAAAATTTTTTATATCAAAAGTGTTACTTTTATCAATTTTTATTTTCATGCATAGAAGTATGCATAAAGGATAAATTTTTATATCAAAAGTGTTACTTTTATCAATTTTTATTTTCATGCATAGAAGTATGCATAAAGGATAAATTTTTATATCAAAAGTGTTACTTTTATCAATTTTTTTTTCATGCATAGAAGTATGCATAAAGGATAATTTTTTATATCAAAAGTATCAGTTTTTATTTTCATGCATAGAAGTATGCATAAAGGATAAATTTTTATATCAAAAGTGTTATTTTTATCAATTTTTTTTTCATGCATAGAAGTATGCATAAAGGATAAATTTTTATATCAAAAGTGTTACTTTTATCATATTTGATTTTAATGCATAGAAGTATGCATAAAAGATAAATTTTTATTATAAAAGAATTACTTTTATCATATTGATTTTAATGCATAGAAGTATGCATAAAAGATAAATTTTTATTATAAAAGTGTTACTTGTATCATAATTGATTTAATGCATAGAAGTATACATAAAAGATAATTTTTGAGGTAAATGAATATTCCTCAAGAAATCCATGTTTTTGAAATCTGTAAACAAATATCCATCGTAAGAAAATTTAGAAAAAGAGAAATCGAGATAGTACCTTACGAGAAAGATAATTTAGGAAGACCTTTTCCAGATCTAAACTCAGATTCAGACTATTGACCAAGACCAAATTCCTTCATCGGTCAAATGACAAAGTGCCCAGTTCAGGGAAAATGTACTCCAAATCACCCACCGAATCTGAAACTAAGTTAAGATTTGTAATTTTGATCTCAAGTTAACAGAATTCAAGGAATTCTGTTTGGAATTAAAAACTAGATCTAGAAGTATTGAGATACGGATTTACGGTATACTCATGTTATTCAAAGGAAAATCAATACTGTAAACTTGCATAGAAACCTTGCCTTCTTAAAAGACTGTCTTACGCCAGAATGTTGGAGGGAGTATTTGGCATGTATGTTTATCTAAGGGAAGTTCGGTTGCAACAGCTGACGGGGAGTGTTTGAGGGACAGCTGACGGGGAGTGTTTGAGGGATAGCTCACGCGACAAAACCTGCCGAGGTCTTGACCAGCCTCGGTATGGTTAAAATGGTGCGCTTCCGGTACGATGGACGAGGGCTGACGAAGAGCGGTCCCTGAGTGAAGTTCTAGGACACCTAAGGAGGATTCTGGAGGGTTCTGACCAGGCGATGCACGGGATCGTGGTGTTGAGGATATCCATGCGTATGCCGAGGAAGATATTATATGATGGACCTATGTTTTTTGTAATCTATCACTGGATCTCTTTGTTGACTCGCTGGTCTCAACAAGGGAGAATCCAGAGTGATACTGTTTTTGTTGAGAAACAAAGACTCAATGGAAATTTTGAAGTATGACATGTATAACCCGTAAATTGTTTATCAAGGATTGTTTTTATTAAAGTTTTAATTAAGAGGAGTGTGTGCGTATCTGTTTTCTAAAGCTAAAGTTAAGAAAGGTAATTCAATTATGGGTGGGTGAGTACTTGTTTGGTTCCACCGATTCCAGTGGACAGGGTGGTGGCTAACCCATGGATCGGATGGGGTTAGGCTGGAATCAGTGGAGTTTTAATAATCAAACTGAAAGATCTTAGGATTACGCTAAGATTCGAGTAGTTAGACAATTCCGTGATAAAATTTTCAAATAAGTGGATCAACGGTGGCTGTGCCTGATCTTAATCATGTTTTAATGTATTATTGACAGTTCTTTGGGCTTTTGACGTTTATCTTGTGTCATTATGCAATGCAAACCCAAATCTATGCAGGAGGCCTTACCTCTTGCCTTATTCTGGACAAGGGCACTGTCTGATCCCATTGTTACAATGATGTAATCACCCATGTGTGCCCAATACATAATGCATATAGCATTCATTCTTATGCACATTCCCAAATGCAACTCTGGCTGTGAATAACTTGAATTTGTGCATGGGTTAAATGCAAGATGATGATTACCACAAATTTACCAAAAATTACATTAAACCAAGGGCAACAAACCTATACAGAATGGTTAGAGTGTCAAACCATCTCCGAATGGCAATATGAAGTTAGAGGGATTTGTATCAGATACCTAATGGTTAATTTGAACCTTGAAGCAAAAAATAGTGATTAGTGCTGAACTGATTAGCAAATTTATCCTCTATTTTGTGTGCAAAAAATAGAGTATGCGGGGAGTCCAGATTTGAGGCCTTAGAGTTCAAATGAGCTCATATCCTTTCAAGGCCATCAATAGAAATTATTCTAGTAGATGATTAAGCCAAGAGCCTTCGAATTCCTTATTATATACCCCCATGTAATATGGTACTTTTTAACAAATTGTCATGGAAAAACGTAAGGGAATCAATCCTTTATGCAATCTAGCCTATGATAGCAATTTCATAATCTTAGTATTGTCTTGTAGAATAGCTCTATTCATCATGCACATTACTTCACATGAATCTTGCACCAATCCTCTTCTATTTACTTATAGAAATACTTGTTGAATTCGGTTATCTTCAATCCTCCTATCCCTATTTCTTGACCTAATTTTTCTCTAGCTCATGATTCCTCGTAGCCAAGGGTGGGCTTGATGTTCCTCTTGAATTAGGAGACCTCTTCTTGATTAACATGGAAGGACTCGTGTCCTTCTCGGCACTTTCTATATAAAGAAAACTTTATCATAGACTATGTCTATAATTATGGCTTCTAAAATAGAGGATGGTTTTGCATTCTTGACAAGGTTATTCAATGGTAGATTAAGCTTCCAAATATATCGATGGGAAAGAGTTACCTCATCCATCTCCTCTAGAGAAAATTGGAGAAGTTTAACAAAAGTTTAGTGGTATTCTTTTTGTAAGATTCCTCCCCAGCCTCTCAAGATGTCCAGCATCTTCCCGTGTAATCAAATCCTTCTTTAGAAATATTAAAGATCTTGTTTCTAACTGTTTTAGCCTAGAGAGAGAAAATATTCTAGAGAGAGAATATTCAAATTTTTAATATTTTTGGATAGAAAAATATCTCATCTTAATAAAATTAATTTCCCTTAAACAGAAATTCAAGAAGAACTTTCCATTGTGCAATTGGAATTAATTAAAATTGGGTATAAAGGACCTTAGCCTAAGGGTCTAGATTTTCAGAAATTTTTAGATTATGGTCCAATTAAGGTTCCTATGCACCAATAGGATCAATCCATGTGTGGGGAGGAGATAAATCCAATTTGTAAAAGAAATTACCCAAAAATGAGTAAATGCTCACATAAGATGAAGAGTTGAATAAGGACAAGGCTAATAGTTAAAAAAGGGGGAGGTATTTAGAAGAAAATACTCACATAAGATGAAGAGTTGAATAATGACAAGGCTAATAGTTAAAAAAGGGGAGATATTTAGAAGTAAATACTCACATAAGATGAAGAGTTGAATAAGGACAAGACTAATAGTTAAAAAAGGGCGATATTTAGAAGTAATGATGCATTTTTGACACCTTTACATGGGGAATGCCCCTCATGAAGAGGGCGCCTATTTCACATGCTTGAAGGAGTTTTAAACTCCTCAATAATGAGATATTTTCATCTTTCCTCTCTCTTGTTTCAACTAGATCCAAAAAGTGACCAAAACTGACCAAAAAATGGTCAAAAATTGACCAAACTGATCTGAAAAATTCTAGAGTCAGTTGGCTTGGTTAGAGGCTCACTTTTTCCTATAAATAGAATCCCTCCCCTTTGTTGAAGCTTAATAGTGTTTATGCACTGTTACTCTACTTCACCCAAGCCAAGAACTGTGAATTCATAACTCACTAGTTTTTGACATTTCCCTCTTCCAAATATTGGTGGCACTCTTGTTCAAATAAGAGTTGAACCCTAAAACCATCAAGCCAAAGGAAAGCTATCAAAGTCATAAGTAAGTTGGTGATTCTTCTTTTCTTTCATTTATTTTATAGATTTTTATGATTTTAAATGGTTTTTATGCTTTATGTCTTCTCTATAATAATAGGCCTCATAACAAGAAGGCATTCCCCTCTCTTCTCTAGTAAAACCAATCTTTTTCTATCTTAGGTGAATTAATTAATGTCAAGTTTTTATAATGCTTGTTTCAAGTAAATGGACAAATGTTTACTTTAGGATAATTTCAATACTTTTGGTGCACTTTTAATAAGTTAGAAATTTGAACAATGGTCAGCCATACAAAGGAGATTATGGCAAAATCTTTTAGAAATTAGTGAAATAAAACTCATCTTTCTAAAAGAGTAATCCTGATGGTTTCTATATTCTAAAGTATCATTTTTTATTGCATAGAAGTATGCATAAAGGATAAATTTTTATATCAAAAGTGTTCCTTTTATCAAATAATTTTTTTTATTGCATAGAAGTATGCATAAAGAATAAATTTTTATATCAAAAGTGTTACTTTTATCAATTTTTATTTTCATGCATAGAAGTATGCATAAAGGATAAATTTTTACATCAAAAGTGTTACTTTTATCAATTTTTATTTTCATGCATAGAAGTATGCATAAAGGATAAATTTTTATATCAAAAGTGTTACTTTTATCAATTTGTATGCATAGAAGTATGCATAAAGGATAAATTTTTATATCAAAAGTGTTACTTTTATGAATTTTTATTTTCATGCATAGAAGTATGCATAAAGGATAAATTTTTATATCAAAAGTGTTACTTTTATCAATTTTTATTTTCATGCATAGAAGTATGCATAAAGGATAAATTTTTAAATACTTTTATCAAAAAAAATTCATGCATAGAAGTATGCATAAAGGATAATTTTTTATATCAAAAGTGTTACTTTTATCAATTTGTATTTTCATGCATAGAAGTATGCATAAAGAATAAATTTTTATATCAAAAGAAATATGCATAAAGGATACATTTTATATCAAAAGTGTTACTTTTATCAATTTTTATTTTCATGCATAGAAGTATGCATAAGGGATAAATTTTTATATCAAAAGTGTTACTTTTATCAATTTTTATTTTGATGCATAGAAGTATGCATAAAGGATAAATTTTTATATCAAAAGTGTTACTTTTATCAATTTTTATTTTCATGCATAGAAGTATGCATAAAGCATAAATTTTTATATCAAAAGTGTTACTTTTATCAATTTTTATTTTCATGCATAGAAGTATGCATAAAGGATAAATTTTTATATCAAAAGTGTTACTTTTATCAATTTTTATTTTCATGCATAGAAGTATGCATAAAGGATAATTTTTTATATCAAAAGTGTTACTTTTATCAATTTTTATTTTCATGCATAGAAGTATGCATGAAGGATAAATTTTTATATCAAAAGTGTTACTTTTATCATTTTTATTTTCATGCATAGAAGTATGCATGAAGGATAAATTTTTATATCAAAAGTGTTACTTTTATCATTTTTATTTTCATGCATAGAAGTATGCATGAAGGATAAACTTTTATATCAAAAGTGTTACTTTTATCATATTTGATTTTAATGCATAGAAGTATGCATAAAAAATAAATTTTTATCATAAAAGTGTTACTTTTATCATAATTGATTTAATGCATAGAAGTATGCATAAAAGACAATTTTTGAGGTAAATGAATATTCCTCAAGAAATCCATGTTTTTGAAATCTGTAAACAAATATCCGTCGTAAGAAAATTTAGAAAAAGAGAAATTGAGATAGTACCTTTCAAGAAAGATAATTTAGGAAGACCTTTTCTAGATCTGAACTCAGATTCAGACTATTGACCAAGACTAAATTCCTTCATCAGTCAAATGACGAAGTGTCCAGTTCAGGAAAAATGTACTCCAAATCACCCACCGAATCTGAAACTAAGTTAAGATTTGTGATTTTGATCTAAGGATCAAGTTAACAGAATTCAAGGAATTCTGTTTGGAATTAAAAACTGGATCTAGAAGTATTGAGATACGGATTTACGATATACTCATGGTATTCAAACGAAAATCAATACTGTAAACTTGCATAGAAACCCTACCTTCTAAAAAGACTGTCTTATGCCAGAATGCTGGAGGGAGTATTTGGCATATATGTTTATCTAAGGGAAGTTCGGTTGCAACAGCTGACGGGGAGTGTTTGAGGGACAGCTCACGCGACAAAACCTGCCGAGGTCTTGACCAGCCTCGGTATGGTTAAAATGGTGCGCTTCCGGTACGATGGACGAGGGCTGACAAAGCGGTCCCTGAGTGAAGTTCCAAGACACCTAAGGAGGATCCTGGAGGGTTTTGACCAAGCGATGCACGGGCTCGCGGTGTCGAGGACAACCATGCATATGCCGAGGAAGATATTATATGATGGACCTATGTTTTTTCTAATCTATCACTGGATCTCGTTGTTGACTCGCTGGTCTCAACGGAGAGTCCAGAGTGATACTGTTTTTGTTGAAAAACAAAGACTCAATGGAAATTTTGAAGTATGACATGTATAACCCGTAAATTGTTTATCAAGGATTGTTTTTATTAAAGTTTTAATAAAGAGGAGTGTGTGCGTATCTGTTTTCTAAAGCTAAAGTTAAGAAAGTCAATTCAATTATGGGTGGGTGAGTACTTGTTTGGTTCCATCGATTCCAGTGATAGGGTGGTGGCTAACCCATGGACCAGATGGGGTTAGGCTGAAATCAGTGGAGTTTTCATAATCAAATTGAAAAATCTTCGGATTATGCTAAGATTCGAGTAGTTAGACAATTCCCTGATAAAATTTTCAAATAAGTGGATCAACGGCGGTTGTGCCTGATCTTAATCATGTTTTAATGTATTATTGACAGTTCTTTGGGCTTTTGATGTTTATCTTGTGTCATTATGCAATGCAAACCCAAATCTATGCAGGAGGCCTTACCTCTTGCCTTATTCTAGACAAGGGCAGTGTCTGATCCCATTGTCACAATGATGTAATCACCCATGTGTGCCCAATACATAATGCATATAGCATTCATTCTTATGCACATTCCCAAATGCAACTCTGGCTGTGAATAACTTGAATTTGTGCGTGGGTTAAATGCAAGATGATGATTACCACAAATTTTACCAAAAATTACATTAAACCAAGGGCAACAAACCTATACAGAATGGTTAGAGTGTCAAACCATCTCCGAATGGCAATATGAAGTTAGAGGGATTTGTAAGGGAATCAATCCTTTATGCAATCTAACCTATGATAGCAATTTCATAATCTTAGTATTGTCTTGTAGAATAGCTCTATTCATCATGCACATTACTTCACATGAATCTTGTACCAATCCTCTTCTATTTACTTATAGAAATACTTGTTGAATTCGGTTATCTTTAATCCTCCTATCCCTATTTCTTGACCTAATTTTTCTCTAGCTCATGATTCCTCGTAGCCAAGGGTGGGCTTGATGTTCCTCTTAAATTAGGAGACCTCTTCTTGATTAACATGGAAGGACTCGTGTCCTTCTCGGCACTTTCTATATAAAGAAAACTTTATCATAGTCTATGTCTATAATTATGGCTTCTAAAATAGAGGATGGTTTTGCATTCTTAACAAGGTTATTCAATGGTAGATTAAGCTTCCAAATGAATCGATGGGAAAGAGTTACCTCATCCATCTCCTCTAGAGAAAATTAGAAAAGTTTAACAAAAGTTTGGTGGTATTCTTTTCGTAAGATTCCTTTCCAGCCTCTCAAGATGTCCAGCATCTTCCCGTGTAATCAAATCCCTCTTTAGAAATATTAAAGATCTTGTTTCTAACTGTTTTAGCCTAGAGAGAGAAAATATTCTAGAGAGAGAATATTTAAATTTTTAATTATGGCTTCTAAAATAGAGGATGGTTTTGCATTCTTGACAAGGTTATTCAATGGTAGATTAAGCTTCCAAATGAATCGATGGGGAAGAGTTACCTCATCCATCTCCTCTAGAGAAAATTGGAGAAGTTTAACAAAAGTTTAGTGGTATTTTTTTTGTAAGATTCCTCCCCAGCCTCTCAAGATGTCCAGCATTTTTTCGTGTAATCAAATCCCTCTTTAGAAATATTAAAGATCTTGTTTCTAACTGTTTTAGCCTAGAGAGAGAAAATATTCTAGAGAGAGAATATTTAAATTTTTAATATTTTTAGATAGAAAAATATCTCATCTTATTAAAATGAATTCCCTCAAAATAGAAATTCAAGAAGAACTTTCCAATGTGCAATTGGAATTAATTGGAATTGGGTATAAAGGACCTTAGTCTAAGGGTCTAGATTTTCAGAAATTTTTAGATTATGGTCCAATTAAGGTTCCTATGGGCCAATAGGATCAATCCATGTGTGGGGAGGAGATAAATCCAATTTGTAAAAGAAATTACCCAAAAATGAGTAAATGCTCACATAAGATGAAGAGTTGAATAAGGACAAGGCTAATAGTTAAAAAAGGGGGAGATATTTAGAAGAAAATACTCACATAAGATGAAGAGTTGAATAAGGACAAGGCTAATAGTTAAAAAAAGGGGAGATATTTAGAAGTAAATACTCACATAAGATGAAGAGTTGAATAAGGACAAGACTAATAGTTAAAAAAGAGAGATATTTAGAAGTAATGATGCATTTTTGACACCTCTGCATGGGGAATTCCCCTCATGAAGAGGCCGCCTATTTCACATGCTTGAATGAGTTTTAAACTCCCAAATAATGAGATATTTTCATCTTTCCTCTCTCTTGTTTCAACTAGATCCAGAAAGTGACCAAAACTCACCAAAAAATGGTCAAAAATTGACCAAACTGATGTGAAAAATTCTAGAATCAGTTGGCTTGGTTAGAGGCTCACTTTTTCCTATAAATAGAAGCCCTCCCCTTTGTTGAAGCTTAATAGTGTTTATGCACTGTTACTCTACTTCACCCAAGCCAAGAACTGTGAATTCATAACTCACTAGTTTTTGACATTTCCATGCATAGAAGTATGCATAAAGGATAAATTTTTATATACTTTTATCAAAAAAAAAATTCATGCATAGAAGTATGCATAAAGGATAAATTTTTATATCAAAAGTCTTACTTTTATCAATTTGTATTTTCATGCATAGAAGTATGCATAAAGAATAAATTTTTATATCAAAAGTGTTACTTTTATCAATTTTTATGCATAGAAATATGCATAAAGGATACATTTTTATATCAAAAGTGTTACTTTTATCAATTTTTTTTTCATGCATAGAAGTATGCATAAGGGATAAATTTTTATATCAAAAGTGTTACTTTTATCAATTTTTATTTTCATGCATAGAAGTATGCATAAAGGATAAATTTTTATATCAAAAGTGTTACTTTTATCAATTTTTATTTTCATGCATAGAAGTATGCATAAAGGATAAATTTTTATATCAAAAGTGTTACTTTTATCAATTTTTATTTTCGTGCATAGAAGTATGCATAAAGAATAAATTTTTATATAAAAAGTGTTACTTATATCAATTTTTATGCATAGAAATATGCATAAAGGATACATTTTTATATCAAATGTAAGAAAGCATTATGGGCCCAAGGCCATGGACAACTAGTAAGTAGGTGTGAACTCTTGGGTGGAGTATAAATACCAATGTAAATGGGATTATGGCTCATTCATGATAATGTTATCTGTTCCAAGAATCAATGGTGAGCTTCTCCCGTGAGATGCTAAGTGGTGACTCCTTCATGAGCCACTCCCTTGGTGAGGGACTAACCCACCCCTGTTACTTTCTTTCATTGGTATCAGAGCATGGCTTTTGATCCATGATTTTTAATTTTTCTTTTCTTCTTCTCATTTCGTGAAATTTTTGCTTCATTTGATTCATGGGGGAAGGGGATATGGCTAAGGTAGAGTTTGTGGTTCAAATCTGAGAACATGGACCTAAGTTTTCTAAATGAGTGGACCAAATTGGGAAAAATTCACTAATTTTGATTAGCAATTGTTAATCAAAAACGTTTTTCTGTTTGGGAGCTTTCTTGCAAACCCTAGCCATGGAATCTCAACATGAGCAAAGGGCATTGAGTCTCCAAGTCAATTGGGACTGAAAGCAACTTTTCAAGCACACCAAAGAGCACAAGAAGAGGGGCGGCGAACTGCAGAGCAGCCCGCCTCAGAAAACGCGATTTTTCAAGCTCACAAAGAGCTTGGCTTACTAAGCCAAGCTCCCCATTGAAGCTTGGGTATGTTATCTCATGTATGTAGCAATGTTTTATGAAGTATTTCACCTATTTTCCATGAGCAATGGGACTCCCAATGTGGTTGAAAATCACTACCAAAGCTGCCCACGTTTTTCACCAAAGTGACCCTAATCTTCATCTCCTTCAACAAATTCAAGCATTAAGGCTTCCCGGGTGACATTGGTGAGTTGCTCCATCACTTCCTTATAATTTTGAAGCATTCTTTCAAGCTATAGAGTGAATTAGGGTTTTATTACACATAAAACCCTAATTTTCAGAAATTGGACTTTAATCATGGTCATTCATGCTCTTCTTTATGCATTATGAATGCTTGAATGCTACACATAGCCATTCAATGCTATGTCTTGCATATTGGCATAAGTGAGCATAGCTTTTGGCACATTTGGGAGATTGAATACATACTTCACATGATTTGGATGTTGTTGATGTATGTGGAAATGTATTGACATTGCCATGAGTGGATGTGATGAAGGAAGCACTATGAACCATGTATTATGATATGAATGAGCATGAGTCATGCTATAAATCAATTGTAAGTCAACTCTACTCATTCATTTGAGCTTGTAACCACATTCCACTCACGATTGTACCCCACTTTATTCCTAGAATCTAGAATGAAGTAAGGGTACCTTGGCATTTGGAGGAGAGGCCAAGGGGAGAATGTCTTGAATCTTCCTTGCCGTTAGTGCCGGGTAACGCGGTAAGGAAGAGGATTAGGTACTTGGTGGTAAAGAAATGGCCTCAACCTTCACCTTGGATGTAAACTTGGTGAAGGGGTGAGAAGTGCTTGGCCGGGAGATCGGCAAGCATCGACGCGCTTCATCGACCACTTCATTCGACTTGAGCAAATAAGAAAATCCTCTACATTGACTTTTTATGCAAAAGGACAAAATTGATGCCATAAGGTCACATGCTCAGATGGAAAAATGATTGAGGATTGATTTGCTTACAGTGGTCAAATGCATAAGGATTTTAATACTTGATTGAGATGCTTTGATTTGATTGAGATTTGGTGCAAAAAGAGGGGAGACTATGGCAAAATTTTTACAAAATTTACCTACTTGCAGTCAGGACAAATCCTTGAATTTCTAGGGTTTTTCAAAAGCTTTTCAAATCTGTCCTGAAAGCCCTTCAATCTACCCGAAAACCTCTTTCAAACAAGCTAAAGATCACTCAAATCGAAGTAGTATTGAGCGGTCAAAGTTAGAATAGTTGATTGGTCAAAGGTTGTTGACTTTTTCAAATCTGTTTTTGGGGATCCTTACTCGTCTCGTCAAGAGCTTTGCATGGATATAAAGATCACCCAAATTGGATAAGAATTGAGCGGTTAACATTAAGAGTTGATTTTCAGCCGATACAGTTGACTGGTCAAAGACTGTTGAATTTTTTAGATCTGTTTTTGGGGATTCTTATTCGTCTCGTCGAGAGCTTCGCGTCGATATAAAGATCACCCAAATCGGATACCGTTTGAATAGAGAAAAAAAAATCAAGTAAGTGGTCTTTGCAAAGGAGGAATCAATTACGCGCATGGAAATGACTAGAGGAGGTCAAAACAAGGGAGCCCGGAATGAAAATGATCAAAGACAACCGGAAGCAATGATGGCAACGAGTTCATCAATGAGGAATGAAGAAAGTTCAACCATAAAAGCACCATCTCCAGATGAATCTCAGCCAGTGGAAATGCCTCAATCTTTGGGAACTACTTCGCTAACAGTGGACATGATGTTAATGGCTATGGAGAGTATTCAAAAGCTTTTCAAATCTGTCCTGAAAGCCCTTCAATCTACCTGAAAACCTCTTTCAAACAAGCTAAAGATCACTCAAATCGGAGTACTATTGAGCGGTCAAAGTCAAGAGTTGACTTTCAGCTAGAATAGTTGATTGGTCAAAGGTTGTTGACTTTTTCAAATCTAATTTTGGGGATCCTTACTCGTCTCGTCAAGAGCTTTGCATCGATATAAAGATCACCCAAATCGGATAAGAATTGGGCGGTTAACATCAAGAGTTGACTTTCAGTCGGTACAGTTGACTGGTCAAAGGTTGTTGACTTTTTCGGATCTGTTTTTGGGGATTCTTATTCGTCTCGTCGAGAGCTTCGCGTCGATATAAAGATCACCCAAATCGGATACCGTTTGAATAGAGGAAAAACAAAATCAAGTAAGTGGTCTTTGCAAGGAGGGATCAATTGCGCGCATGGAAATGACTAGAGGAGGTCAAAACAAGGGAGCCCGGAATGAAAATGATCAAAGACAACCAGAAGCAATGATGGCAACGAGTTCATCAACGAGGAATGAAGAAAGTTCAACCATAAAAGCACCATCTCCAGATGAATCTCAGCCAGTGGAAATGCCTCAATCTTTGGGAACTACTCCGCTAACAGTGGACATGATGTTAATGGCTATGGAGAGTATGTTTCAAAGGATTGAAAATAACCAAACAAATCGGCAACAACAATTTGGTGAACACCTCATGGAACGGTTCGACAAGCGACACCACTACCTGGATGACGTGATGCAAAGAGGGTTAAAAGACTTGGAGAAAGCCATTAGTGAATTGGCTCCTCTCAAGCTCAACCAAGAAGCCGATATGAATGCAATGGATGGTGTACATTATGATGCCAAACATGATGGAAAGCCTTCTATGCCAGAAGAGAACAAAGTAAGACAAATGATGCCACCTCAAATGATGCCACATTCTTCTTACATGGACAAGGGCAAGAGACCTATGGGTGATGCTTCTTATGAGAGATCCAATGCCAGTATTCCAAGAACTTCATCCTTTATGCAAGATGCAAGAAGAGGGTATGAACATAAGGGATTTAAAGATGCAGGTGATTGGCAATTGGAAGATGAGCAAATGCATAGACACTTGGGTGAAGGAAGAGGATTTGATAATCCAAGAGCACGGCAGAGGGGTTCAAGAATGCATGGCGATTTTGACAATGCTGTGAAGGACAAAATCATATTTAATAAGTTCAAAGGAGAATCAAATTCTATCGAAGACTTTGAAGAGTGGGCAAACAAGATGGATCTCTACTTCGAAATCAGCCCAAGGAGCGAGATTGCCAAAGTCTGCTTCGCCTCACTTCATCTTGAAGGTTTTGCTCACACTTGGTGGAGGAGGAAGCAATCTCATGGTTATGTCATCACTACTTGGGAAGAATTCAAGAATGACATGGTAGAAGAGTTTACTTCTCACATGCAAAGGGACAATCACATTGTGGAATGGGACAAGCTAGAGCAAATCACTACCGTGAAGGAATATTCTTACAAGTTTCTAAAGCTTCTATTATACTTGGACGACTTTGATGAGCATTATCTTGTTGTCAAGTATATAAGGGGCTTGAAAGCTCCTATTGGTGGTGATGTCAAGTCTCATGAACCCGCCACTTTGCAGAAGGCAATGATGCTTGCAGAAATTCATGAAGAGAATTACTTGACAAAGTGGGCTAGCAAAGGGAATATCAAAGGGGAAGTGATCACAAGGACTGAAATGGGTTCTCATGCAAACACAAGACCTAATCTTCCAAGATTTCCTACTATGTATGGTAGAGGGTCTAATAGACTTCCATTTAAACCACCATTTACGTCCAACAAAGCTACATACAATGAGTCCAAGCCAACAAATGGGGGTTCAAAAAGCAAGGTTATCAAGGAGGACCGTTTGCATGAAATGAGGCTCAAAGGTCTATGTTTCAAATGTGGAGAAAAATGGAACAAGGATCACTTCAAAGTATACAAATCCAAGGATATTTCCATAAGCTACATTATCACTGAGGACAATGCTAATCATGAGGAGGAGGAATTCCTTGAATGCAATGATGCCTTAGGATGGGGAGATCCTCATGAGGGTGGAGGTTCTCATGATGATGGTTTTGATGAAGAAAATCCCGAGTTTCCTTTTGATCCGGGTGGGAAACTAAAGTTTGCTCATGACAAAATGGATGATGGGATGCCTCTATGCGTGTGGGATGAAAACAATAGTGCACATACTACCTTGTGTACAATCTTTCATGATGCTTATGCGGGAAGTAAGGGTGCCAACACATTGAGATTGAAGATCAAGGTGAATGGAAGAACAGCATATGCACTCATTGATACTGGAAGCACGCATAGTTTTGTCAATAAAAGGTCTTTGAACACTCTCAAAATGCAACCAACTTCTTTACCAAGCAAGCACATGGTGCAAGTGGCCAATGGTGATTCAATGGGTTGCAATATGAAGTGTCAAAGTACAGAATTGGAGTTGTCCAAGAACTACTCTTGCAAAGTTGATCTTTTGGGGATTGAGTTGGGACCAATTGACATAGTACTTGGATGTGATTGGCTGTCCACTTTGAACTCTTTTACCATGAACTTACACAAAAGTTTCATGATTTTTGTGCATCATGGAGGGGTTATTACATTGAATGGAATGCAAGGGTCCAAGCTCTTCATGATCAATTCTACTCAAATGAAGAAAGAGTTCAAGAAAGAGGGCTATGTTTATGTACTACAGCTTTGCAAAGAGGAAGATAATAGCAAAAAGGATTGCATCGAAAATGTGGGCATGGTTAAGCTACTCAAGGATTATGAAGATGTGTTTACCATGCCAAAATCAATGCCACCAAAGAGGAGTGTTGATCACGCTATTGATTTGGAACCAAATGCCAAACCAAGCAACAAGCCTCCCTATCGTTTATCAAAGGTTGAAAAGGAAGAGGTGGCAAAGCAAGTCAAAGAACTCATTGACATGGGATGGGTTGAACCAAGTCAATCTCTTTTTGCTTCTCCGGTGCTACTCGTGAAGAAAAAGGATGGTACTTTCCGCATGTGCATTGATTACCGTGATTTGAATAAGATCACCATCAAAAATCGATTTCCAATACCAAGGGTGGATGATCTTTTGGATGAGTTGAAGGGGCCACATGATTTTTAAAGATTGATTTGCGTTCCGGATAGCATCAAATAAGGATGAAAAGTGGTGATGAGTTCAAAACAGCATTTTGTATGGAAAGGGGTCTTACCAATTCATGATTATGCCGTTTGGATTATGCAATGCACCGGCAACTTTTCAAGCATTGATGAACAAAGTGCTTCAACCTTTCCTCTACAAGTTTGTATTGGTCTTTTTCGACGACATACTTATCTATAGCAAAGATGAGGAAGTGCATTTGAAGCACGTGAAAGAGGTTTTGGAGGTCTTGAGGCAAAACAAGTTGTATGTTAAGGAGACAAAATGTACCTTCATGGCACATGAGGTGGAATATTTGGGCCACATTGTGAGCAAGGATGGCATTTGTGTGGATCCAAAGAAAGTGGAATGTATTAGGAATTGGCCGGTTCCTTCAAACACTACTCAATTGAGGGGATTTTTGGGGTTATCTTCATTCTATAAGCGCTTTATTGCCCACTATGCAGAAATTGCAGCCCCAATGATGGAGAAATTGAAGAAGGAAACCTTCTTTTGGGATGCCATTGCCAACAAAAGCTTTGAAGATATGTAGAAGATACTCACATCAGCACCTATTTTGGTATGTCCAAACTTCACCAAACCTTTCACAATAAGGGCGGATGCAAGTGGAAGAGGGATTGGTGCGGTACTTTACCAAGACCATGGAGTCATTGCTTATGAAAGTAGAAAGCTGAATGACAAGGAAAGAGAACTCCATGTGTATGAGCAAGAGATGATTGCTATACTCCATGCTATCAAGAAATGGCACCATTACTTATATGGGAGTCATTTTTATGTGAGAAGTGATCATAGGGTGCTGAAGTATTTCCTCACACAACCCAATTTGTCTCCTAAGCAAAAAAGGTGGGTAGCAACACTACAAAACTATGATTTTGAAATCACATACACAAAGGGCAAAGAAAATGTGGTTGTCGATTCCTTGTCTCGTATGTGGGCCTACTCATTGTATGCTATTTCTAAGGTGCATAAAGATTGGATCATGGAGATACAAGAAGAGTACTTGTTTGATGAAGAAACCTCACAAATAGTGCAGAAATTACAGCAAGGTGTATGTGAAGAGTTACCCCATTATGAGCTGAAAAATGGTCTCCTCTACTACAAAGGTAAAGTCTACTTGGTTCCTACTTCATCATTTATCAAGAAGATCATGGAAGAGCTGCATTGTACTCCTATGGCTGGTCATCTGGGTGTCTACATCACCTTTGATGCAATAAGGAAAAGTTTCTTTTGGAAGGGGATGTGGAAGAGCATTCATGCTTATGTAAGTGGGTGCCGGTCATGTCAATTGAACAAGGATCCTACACATAAACCGGGAGGTTTGCTTCAGCCATTGCCCATTCCCGAAGGCAATTGGAGTCATATATCAATGGATTTCATTACTAACCTTCCGCGCACAAAGAAAGGGTGGGACAGCTTGTATGTTGTGGTGGATAGATTGACCAAAGTGGCCCATTTCATTCCTTCCAAGGTCACATATTCAGCCCAAAATGTTGCCAAGCAATTTGTTGATGGGGTTTTCAAGTTGCATGGCATGCCATCACAAATTGTGAGTGATCGTGATGTCAAATTCATGAGCACTTTTTGGAGAACATTGTTTGAATATATGGGAACCAAGCTTACTCCAAGCACCGCCTATCATCCCGAAACCGATGGTCAAACAGAAAGAGTAAACAAATGGGTGGAAACATATCTACGCCACTATTGTCATGATACTCAAAGCACATGGGATGATTGGTTACCTTTGGCTGAGTTTGCTTACAACTCAACATATCATGTGAGCATTGGCATGTCACCCTTTGAGGCTTTATATGGTTACAAGGTCAATTTGCCTATGTTGGTGGGTACATATGAGACTTCTAACCATAATGCCAAGGAGGAAGCTGAAAGGATGCAAGCTTTGTTGCAACAATGCAAAAGTAATTTGAAGGTTGCACAAGAGAAAATGAGACAATATGCCAATGTGTCTCTCACTTGAAAGGATATGTGGGTATGATCGATCAAATGGTTGATGAGTTACCTCCAATGAATGAAGAGGGAATGATTGAATACATTCCAGAAGCTATCTTGGGTACAAGGAAAAAGGTACTTCGCACTCGTACCTTGGTGGAGTATCTTGTTCAATGGAAAGGTTTACCTAAGGAAGAAGCTTCATGGCAACCTATTTCAGCATTGGAGGGATATGAAGCATTGATAGAGCAATATGGGTTGGTGTAAATTCAGCCACATGGAACATTCTTCTCCGAATTTGGGGTATTCATTTGAGGTTTCGAGGATGAAACCATTGGGGAAGGGATGGTTTGTAAGAAAGCGCATTATGGTCCCAAGGCCATGGACAACTAGTAAGTAGGTGTGAACTCTTGGGTGGAGTATAAATACCAATGTAAATGGGATTATGGCTCATTCATGATAATGTTATTTGTTCCAAGAATCAATGGTGAGCTTCTCCCGTGAGATGCTAAGTGGTGACTCCTTCATGAGCCACTCCCTTGGTGAGGGACTAACCCACCCCTGTTACTTTCTTTCAAAAGTATTACTTTTATCATATTGATTTTAATGCATAGAAGTATGCATAAAATATAAATTTTTATTATAAAAGTGTTACTTTTATCATAATTGATTTAATGCATAGAAGTATGCATAAAAGATAATTCTTGAGGTAAATGAATATTCCTCAAGAAATCCATGTTTTTGAAATCTGTAAACAAATATCCGTCGTAAGAAAATTTAGAAAAAGAGAAATTGAGATAGTACCTCTCGAGAAAGATAATTTAGGAAGACCTTTTCCAGATCTAAACTCAGATTCAGACTATTGACCAAGACTAAATTCCTTCATCAGTCAAATGACGAAGTGCCCAGTTCAGGGAAAATGTACTCCAAATCACCCACGAAATCTGAAACTAAGTTAAGATTTGTGATTTTGATCTAAGGATCAAGTTAACAGAATTCGAGGAATTCTGTTTGGAATTAAAAACTGGATCTAGAAGTATTGAGATACGGATTTAAGATATACTCATGGTATTCAAACGAAAATCAATACTGTAAACTTGCATAGAAACCCTGCCTTCTTAAAAGACTATCTTATGCCAGAATGCTGGAGGGAGTATTTGGCATATATGTTTATCGAAGGAAAGTTTGGTTGCAACAGCTGACGGGGAGTGTTTGAGGGACAGCTCACGCGGCAAAACCTGCCGAGGTCTTGACCAGCCTCGGTATGGTTAAAATGGTGTGCTTCTGGTACGATGGACGAGGACTGACAAAGCGGTCCCTGAGTGAAGTTCCACAGGACACCTAAGGAGGATCCTGGAGGGCCGGCTGTGCCTCATCTTAATCATGTTTTAATGTATTATTGACAGTTCTTTGGGCTTTTGATGTTTATCTTGTGTCATTATGCAATGCAAACCCAAATCTATGCAGGAGGCCTTACCTCTTGCCTTATTTTGGACAAGGGCAGTGTCTGATCCCATTGCTACAATGATGTAATCACCCATGTGTGCCCAATACATAATGCATATAGCATTCATTCTTATGCACATTCCCAAATGCAACTCTGGCTGTGAATAACTTGAATTTGTGCGTGGGTTAAATGCAAGATAATGATTAGCATAAATTTATTAGCATAATTTTACCAAAAATTACATTAAACCAAGGGCAACAAACCTATACGGAATGGTTAGAGTGTCAAACCATCTCCGAATGGCAATCTGAAGTTAGAGGGATTTGTATGGTTAATTTGAACCGTGCAGCAAAAAATAGTGATTAGTGCTGATTAATCACTGATTAGCAAATTTATCCTCTATTTTGTGTGCAAAAAATAGAGTATGCGGGGAGTCCAGATTTGAGGCCTTAGAGTTCAAATGAGCTCATATCCTTTCAAGGCCATCAATAGAAATTAGTCTAGTAGATGATTAAGCCAAGAGCCTTCGAATTCCTTATTCTATACCCCCATGTAATATGGTACTTTTTAACAAATTGTCATGGAAAAACGTAAGGGAATCAATCCTTTATGCAATCTAACCTATGATAGCAATTTCATAATCTTAGTATTGTCTTATAGAATAGCTCTATTCATCATGCACATTACTTCACATGAATCTTGCACCAATCCTCTTCTATTTACTCATAGAAATACTTGTTGAATTCGGTTATCTTTAATCCTCCTATCCCTATTTCTTGACCTAATTTTTCTCTAGCTCATGATTCCTCGTAGCCAAGGGTGGGCTTGATGTTCCTCTTGAATTAGGAGACCTCTTCTTGATTAACATGGAAGGACTCATGTCCTTCTCGACACTTTCTATATAAAGAAAACTTTATCATAGTCTATGTCTATAATTATGGCTTCTAAAATAGAGGATGGTTTTGCATTCTTGACAAGGTTATTCAATGGTAGATTAAGCTTCCAAATGAATCGATGGAGAAGAGTTACCTCATCCATCTCCTCTAGATAAAACTGGAGAAGTTTAACAAAAGTTTTGTGGTATTCTTTTTGTAAGATTCCTCCCCAGCCTCTCAAGATGTCCAGCATCTTCCTGTGTAATCAAATCCCTCTTTTGAAATATAAAAGAACTTGTTTCTAACTGTTTTAGTCTAGAGAGAGAAACTATTCTAAAGAAAGAATATTCAAATTTTAAATATTTTTGGATAGAAAAATATCTCATCTTATTAAAATGAATTCCCCTGAAAGAGAAATTTAAAAAGAACTTTCCAATGTGCAATTGGAATTAATTGGAATTGGGTATAAAGGACCTTAGCCTAAGGGTCTAGATTTTCAGAAATTTTTAGATTATGGTCCAATTAAGGTTACTATGGGCCAATAGGATCAATCCATGTGTGGGGAGGAGACAAATCCAATTTGTAAAAGAAATTACCCAAAAATGAGTAAATGCTCACATAAGATGAAGAGTTGAATAAGGACAAGGCTAATAGTTAAAAAAGGAGAGATATTTAGAAGAAAATACTCACATAAGATGAAGAGTTGAATAAGGACAAGGCTAATAGTTAAAAAAGGGGAGATATTTAGAAGTAAATACTCACATAAGATGAAGAGTTGAATAAGGACAAGACTAATAGTTAAAAAAGGGAGATATTTAGAAGTAATGATGCATTTTTGACACCTCTGCATGGGGAATTTCCCTCATGAAGAGGGTGCCTATTTCACATGCTTGAATGAGTTTTAAACTCTCAAATAATAAGATATTTTTATCTCTCCTCTCTCATGTTTCAACTAGATCCAAAAAGTGACCAAAACTGACCCAAAAATGGTCAAAAATTGACCAAACTGATCTGGAAAATTCTAGAATCAGTTGGCTTGGTTAGAGGCTCACTTTTTCTTATAAATAGAAGCCCTCCCCTTTGTTGAAACTTAATAGTATTTATGAACTGTTACTCTACTTCACCCAAGCCAAGAACTGTGAATTCATTAATAGTTCACTAGTTTTTGACATTTTCCTCTTCCAAAGATTGGTGGCCACTCTTGTTCAAACAAGAGTTGAACCCTCAAACCATCAAGCCAAAGGAAAGCTATCAAAGTCATTAGTAAGTTGGTGATTTTTCTTTTCTTTCATTTATTTTATAGATTTTTATGGTTTTAAATGGTTTTTATGCTTTATGTCTTCTCTATAATGTTAGGCCTCACAAAAAGGCATTCCCCTCTCTTCTCTAGTAAAACCAACCTTTCTCTATCTTAGGTGAATGGTTAATTGATTAATGTCAAGTTTTTATAATGTTTGTTTCAATTACATGGACAAATGTTTACTTTAGGATAATTTCAATACTTTTGGTGCACTTTTAATTAGTTAGAAATGTGAAAAATGGTCAGCCATACAAAGGAGGTTCTGGCAAAAAATTTTAGAAATTAGTGAAATAAAATTCATCTTTCTAAAAGAGTAATCCTAGTGACCTAGTCTCATGCCCGGATATTCGAGGGCGAGGCCCCGAGTGAGGAATCCTACCTCGCGCATAAGGGGGCTGCTTTCGCTGTCAGCTTACTGGGAGACCGGTGCGCTCAAGGGGGCAGAGGGATCTCACACTTTTAGGGTCTTTCTTTATTGGGTTAGCTCCAAAAATTCATTCAATTTATTCTCTGGAAATCCTGGAGGATTTGCAAACCCTTTCTCGAAGGTGTACTTTCATGGTATCTCATGACTGATTCTAGTTCCAGTGGCTAGATTGACAATAGTGCTTCCAACTAATCTGGCATTTCTTACGATTTTTAGACGCAAGCAAGGGTGAACTTGCTTCTTCATTGTATCCATTAAAATTTTAAAACTATCAAATACTTATTATAGCACCACATTTGAAGGCAGTCAAGATTAATACATCTGAGATCTTTTTTTTTAAAGAATTACACATCTGGTATCTTGGGATTGACACATCCAAAGATTATCACGATTAACACGTTTAAGATGATTAGTTTTCTGAAAATCACACATCTAGTATCTTGGGCTTTACACATCTAATAGCATGATCCTCTGAAAATTACACATCCAAAGTTAGACTCATGTTTGTCTGAGATGGGTTCAAGATCTTGGATAATCGTCCTAGTGTAAAGCATCAAATGGATGGCATTCACACGTCAACTATTCAAACCTTAATGGAGTTATAATCTTAATAATTTATAATATGCAAGTTAATGAGACATATCCCGAAAATTTCTCTAAACAAAGTTTCGATGTATCCTTCTAGTCATTTAGTCTCTCACTAGTTTCTTAATTTGATCGCCTTATGTTTTTCCTCAAAGGTTTCCTTCCCAATCTTATTTCTCAAATTTATTGTATAAATATCTTGCGTGTGCACCCCCAAGATATAAGCACAAATTTATAGGATGATTGTCTCAACATGTGAGGATATTCAAATCACTTATATGGCAAGTAGAGATGATTGATTCGTCCTTATATGATAAACAGTCACTTGTTTTAATCCTTGATAGTTAACCTTTGAAAAACAAATCCTAGGAACTAAGATCAGCTTTAAGACCACTTGTGAGATTCCCCCCTTCCAAAATAGGGAAAACACTTAAGATAGTCCACTAAGTCTTATCTTGGAGAAAATTTCCTACTCATTGACAACTTGACCATGCAGAGATTCAAGGATACGATTCATAGGTAAGACCTTGTTCTATCGCGCACAGCAGGGGGAGTGTGGTCTTCTAAAAATCGAATCACCCATAGGGTAATTGATCATAATTTGGGCAACTACTAGTCTAAGACCTAGTTCCATCCTGCAGAGCAGGGGGAGCGTGGTCTTCTAAAAATCAAATCACCCATACGGTAATTGATCATAATTTGGGCAACTACTAGTCTTGATTCTTAGAGACAATGCTTTTTTCCTCCTCCATGCAAGAAGGCACAACCGCTAGCCTAGTCTTCTAGAATAGAATTGCCCGAGAACCTATTTATCTAGTGTAGGGCTTTCACTTAATATGTTGGAAAGCTACCCGACTAATCGGATCCACCCGTAGGATGGTGCCGTCGGGGCCTTCCATCCTCCCACTTTCCACCCTACTCACGCATCAATTTGTTTTCTAAGTAATCCTACCAGACTATTTGACATAAATAAATTTGTTCCTTAATTAAGGCCCTTTTCACAAGGTTTGTTAAAACAGCCTTTTTTCATAGTACAATAGTGCTAAAGACAAGATTTATAGAAAAAGTTTATACATGAATCAATTCCATACAAGCCAAATCAACTCTCTTATTCTTTTCCTTTATATTGCCAATGATCTAGAATTCGGCCTTCCAGCCTCTGCATGCTAGGCAAAACCCTACGGGACCATACACCTCATCGTCAGCCCCGCTGGCGAGGACTTAAGCCGACGTGTCGCCCTCTCAAGCTCCGTCGCTCGATCCTCCCTCCCCTCACAGGAATGTCTATGCACTAGGGTGGGCTAATTCAACGCACTAGCCTGGGCCCTAAGAACTTGGTAGCATCACAATCACTCACCTCAATCGGCAAACCTCGTTCTCCCAATGGTATGAGGGATACCATGGGCCAACTCCGGGCCTTACTATAACATCTCTGTCGTCTGGCTATACAAGCACAAAAACGGGGCAGTGTCAAGGCAGGGAGAGTTATACTTGTACCATAATTTAACCAAGATAACAATCCATTTACTCAACTAAACCATAGGACTAGAATCCATGTTACCTTCTTAAGAAAACAATCCTTTTCACAAAGATTTTAGCATTTCAACTTGAGATTATGATAAGAAATTCTTTATTAAGGCATATGCTGTTGTTTAAAAGAATATAAACTTTCACTAGTAAATCAATCAAATAGATCACTATTAATAATTAATAGAGAAGCTGGGGCCATATCTCAACCCCCAAGAATGATATATAATTGAAAAACAAAATATATATATACCTTATAGAAATTTGTCATTTATCATTATCTTATAAGAGTTTAAGAACTTGATATATGAGAATAAAGAGTCTTGTAAGATTCCTCCCCAGCCTCTCAAAATGTCCAGCATCTTCTCCTGTAATCAATCCCTCTTCAGAAATATAAAAGACTTGTTTCTAACTATTTTAACCTAGAGAGAGAAAATATTCTAGAGAGAGAATATTTAAATTTTTAATATTTTTAAATAGAAAATTATCTCATCTTATTAAAATAAGTTCCCTTGAAACAAAAATTCAAAAAGAACTTTCCAATGTGCAATTGGAATTAATTGGAAATGGGTATAAAGGACCTTAGCCTAAGGGTCTAGATTTTCAAAAAAATTTGGATTATGGTCCAATTAAGGTTCCTATGGGCCAATAGCATCAATCCATGTGTAGGGAGGAGATAAATCCAATTTGTAAAAGAAGATATCCAAAAATGAGTAAATACTCACATAAGATGAAGAGTTGAAAATGTACAAGGTTTATTAGTAAAAAACTATGAGCAATATTAAAAATATGAGATATTTTGGGTATCCAAAAATGAATAAATGCTCACATAAGATGAAAAGTTGAAAATGTACAAGGTTTATTAGTAAAAAACTATGAGCAATATTAAAATGATTCCATTATGACACATATGTAAGGAAGGGGAGTTCTTTAAAGGAGGTGCATATTTCACATAAGATGAAGAGTTGAAAATGTACAAGGTTTATTAGTAAAAAACTATGAGCAATATTAAAATTATTCCATTATGACACATATGTAAGGAAGGGGAGTTCTTTAAAGGAGGTGCATATTTCACATAAGATGAAGAGTTGAAAATGTACAAGGTTTATTAGTAAAAAACTATGAGCAATATTAAAATGATTCCATTATGACACATATGTAAGGAAGGGGAGTTCTTCAAAGGAGGTGCATATTTCACATGCTTGAATGAGTTTTAAACTCATAAAAATTGAGATATTTCATCTCTCCTCTCTCCTCATTCAAGTCTAGTTTCAAAAAATTAGCTTAACTGACCTAACAATGGTCAAATATTGACCAAACCGATTTAAAAAAATTCTAGAATCAGTTTGTTTGGTTAGGAGCTCAATTTTTCCTATAAATAGAAGCCTCCCCCTTGTTGAAAAATATATAGTGTTTATGCATCGTTACTCTACTCCACCTAAGCCAAGAACAGTGAATTCATTTAATAATTCACTAGTTTTTGGAGCTTCCCTCTTTCTTCAATCCCCATTAGTGGCTCCATCAACATACTTAACCAATTGATTGGTTGGGGGCCTCTATCGTGAACAAAGAATCAAGCAATTTGTAAGGTAATTAGTGAATATTGATCTTTTCTATAATTTCTCAATGTTTCTCTCTTCTCAACCCCTCTCAAGCTTGAGAAGCTTAATTGGTTTGGTTTTTTAAATGCTATTGAAGTTAATTGGTGAATAGTAGTGAAGAGTTACATAATTTAATAAATGCTATTGAAGTTAATTTCCATTTATGTTTAAATTCTAATGGTTTTTATGTAATTTCTCTCTCTCACTCAAGAAATGGTCATACTCATGACCCATTCTCAATCCAAATCAAGCTTTTCATAAAGCTTTTCCTTAACCCAAGATTAAGCTATGCTTGAGGCCAAATTAATGGCTTTTTTCTATGCTTTTAGTTTATGTATATTGATGATTCAATCCATTATGGTATAATGATCCAATTAGAGATCATTTTAATTATTTCCTTAATGATAAGCTTTATCCCTTAGAAAAATTGAGATTTATCAGTCATAGCAGCGGAGCTATGGCAAAATTTTTATAAAAATTATGCATAAAATAATTTCATTCAAAGCATAAAAAGAGGACTTCCTACCATATTCTAGGAATTATCATCCTAGATTAATTGAAAGAATTTCATTATAATCATGGAGAAATTGAATTTTAATATTATGCATAATGGATAAATTTTTATATCAAAAGTGTTATTTTTACCTTTTTTGTTTCATGCATTGAAAATGTACAAGGTTTATTAGTAAAAAACTATGAGCAATATTAAAATTATTCCATTATGACACATATGTAAGGAAGGGGAGTTCTTTAAAGGAGGTGCATATTTCACATAAGATGAAGAGTTGAAAATGTACATGGTTTATTAGTAAAAAACTATGAGCAATATTAAAATGATTCCATTATGACACATATGTAAGGAAGGGGAGTTCTTTAAAGAAGGTGCATATTTCACATGCTTGAATGAGTTTTAAACTCATAAAAATTGAGATATTTCATCTCTCCTCTCTCCTCATTCAAGTCTAGTTCCAAAATGGTTAGGAGCTCAATTTTTCCTATAAATAGAAGCCTCCCCCTTGTTGAAAAATATATAGTGTTTATGCATCGTTACTCTACTCCACCTAAGCCAAGAACAGTGAATTCATTTAATAATTCACTAGTTTTTGGAGCTTCCCTCTTTCTTCAATCCCCATTAGTGGCTCCATCAACATACTTAACCAATTGATTGGTTGGGGGCCTCTACCGTGAACAAAGAATCAAGCAATTTGTAAGATAATTAGTGAATATTGATCTTTTCTATAATTTCTCAATGTTTCTCTCTTCTCAACCCCTCTCAAGCTTGAGAAGCTTAATTGGTATGGTTTTTTAAATGCTATTGAAGTTAATTGGTGAATAGTAGTGAAGGGTTACATAATTTAATAAATGCTATTGAAGTTAATTTTCATTTATGTTTAAATTCTAATGGTTTTTATGTAATTTCTTTCTCTCACTCAAGAAATGGTCATACTCATGACCCATTCTCAATCCAAATCAAGCTTTTCATAAAGCTTTTCCTTAACCCAAGATTAAGCTATGCTTGAGGTCAAATTAATGCCTTTTTTCTATGCTTTTAGTTTATGTATATTGATGATTCAATCCATTATGGATTAATGATCCAATTAGAGATCATTTTAATTATTTCCTTAATGATAAGCTTTATCCCTTAGAAAAATTGAGATTTATCAGTCATAGCACCGGAGCTATGGCAAAATTTTTATAAAAATTATGCATAAAATAATTTCATTCAAAGCATAAAAAGAGGACTTCCTACCATATTCTAGGAATTATCATCCTAGATTAATTGAAAGAATTTCATTATAATCATGGAGAAATTGAATTTTAATATTATGCATAATGGATAAATTTTATATCAAAAGTGTTATTTTTATCATTTTTATTTTCATGCATAGAAGTATGCATAATGGATAATTTTTTATATCAAAAAGTGTTATTTTTATCAATTTTTATTTTCATGTATAGAAGTATGCATAAAGGATAAGTTTTTAAGTGTGACTTTTATCATAATTGAATTTCATGCATAGAGGTATGCATAAAAGTTGATTATTTTATCGTAAGAGTGTTACTTTTATCATATTGGATTTCATGCATAGAGGTATGCATAAAAGATATTCTTTTTATACTAAAAGTGTGATTTTCATCATAAATGGATTTTATGCATAACTTAGATGCATAAGAGAAATTCTTTTTTTCTAAAAGTGTAATTCCTACCAAATTGAATTTATGCATAAGAAGATGCATAAAAGATTGATTTTAATTTCGAAAGTGTTAGTCTCCTTAAATGGAATTTATGCATAAATAAATGTGTAGAGAAATCTTATATCAAATATAAGAATTCTCTTAAAAAAGATATGAAATGTGATAAGATGTGATAAGAGGTGTATGAGATGTGATAAGATTTGAAAAGATGCGTATGGAAAGTGATAGGATGCGATAAGAGGTGTATGAGATGTAAAAAGATGTGATAAGATGTGTATGAGATGTGATAAAATGTGTTAAGATGAGTTAGGATGTGTTAAGATGTATATGGGATGTGTTAGGACGAGAATGGATGTAATATGGTTATATGAATGTGATGTGGATGTATACATGTAGATGTATATGTATGAATATGAATGTTGATGTGGATGTGGATGTATGGATGTAGATACGGATGTGTATGTATGTATGTGGATGTGTATGTATGAATGAGGATGTGAAAATGGATGTATGTATGTAGATGTGGATGTATGGATGTATGTATGTAGATGTGGATGTATGTATGAAGATGTGGATGTATGGATGTGAATGTGAATGAAGAGGTGGATGTGGATGTATGGATGTAGATACGGATGTGGATGTATGTATGTGAATGTGGATGTATGAATGAGGATGTGAAAATGGATGTATGCATGTGAATGTGGATGTATGAATATGAATGTGGATGTGTGGATGTGGAAATGGAGGTATGGATGTATGAATGTGGATGTAGATGTATGCATGTAGATGCGTATGTATGAATGTAAAATTGGATATATGATGTGGACGTACGAACATGGATATGTATGTAAAATAATGAATATGAAGGTGTATGTGAGATAATGTGTAGTCTATATGAGTGAATGGATGAGAACGAGTACACATTGAATGGAATGTGGAATAGGTAATGTGGTCCGAGAGTGGATAATATGGAAAGACAAGAGTTCGTTATAGAAACTGTATTTTGTGACTGTTTGTAAATGACTGTTTTATGTCAAGAATGCTGGAGAAGCATTTTGACTGTCTTGAGGATTAAGGTCATGAAGACCGAACTGATAAAGTTGCAACTGCTGACGGAGAGTCAATGGAGGACGTCTCGCGTAGCAAGGTCGATCGAGGTCTTGACCAGCCTCGGTTCGATTTAAATGGTGAGCTTCCGGTACGGTGGATGAGAGACCAAGGAAGCGGGCTATGAGTGAAGCGCTAGGTCACTTGCAAAGGATCCTAGAGGGTGCTGACCATACGGTGCTCGGGCTCTGGGTCGCCGAAGATACCCACACGTGCGTCGTGGAAGATATTGGAATAAGGAGTAAGAGTTGTTTGCTGAAATCGGGCATGGATCTAGTTGATTGACCTTGCTGGTCCTCAAAATGGATGAGTCCATGGCTCTTTTATATGGATCTGTGGGTTGATCTTGCTGATCTTCCACGGAGATTCCATTCTATTATATGAATATATTACCGGTTACTATGAGCTAGGAACTATGGAAAAGGCCCCTGAGAGAACAGGTGGAGAGCGTTCTGGTTGCCAATGATGCCATAAGTACACCGATGAAAGAATGACTGGAAATAAGGATTCAACTAGAGACTTTGAGGATTGTCATCAGTGACATAATGGTTTATTAAAGGATTGTTTTAAAGCTAGTTGATGCTAAGAAAAAGGCAATTTCATATTGGGTGTGTAAGTGGTGTGACTAGTTTTATGTTTGTATGAACTTCTGGCTAGGGGGCCTTGGAACTCTTTTCCTTGGTACCCGGGATAAAACCTAACCAAATTCTTAATTGGATCCCATCACTACAGTGGTTGGGCGGTTGGCTAACCCATGGGACTGGATGGGGTTAGGCTAGACTGATGGATCTGTAAGTCGAGATTTAATTTCTATTATTACGATAGATGAAGTAAACCCCGGATAGAAATTGTTCTATGGATAGGAATCAACGGCTGTGCCTCTTGATGGGGAAAAGAGCGTTGATCCCAATGATCCAAGTGCAAATTTCTTCCTTGATTTGACCAAGTACCGTTAAAGGTGCAGTCAGATCAGTTGATCCGTAATGATCTTGACTACGTTAGAGTAAAGAGTTATCCTGGTGGAATCGCCCATGCTTTCCGGGTAAAGGAAGTTTTTCCGATTTCGGTTTTGGACAAACCGACGGATTAGTCTCTTGTCCGAATATCCGTTGGGCGAGGCCCCGAGTGTGAGACCCCTACCCGCGCATGATGTGCTAATTCCTCTGCTAGTACCCCGAATCTGTTGCGCGGTGGAGACCGGGATCTCACAAGTCTTCTAATACCGTCTCTTACGACTAAAAATCATCCGATCATCCCCAAGATTTATCTCCTCTTACCTTGTACTCTGACTTTTCTCTCCTTTGGTTTATGGGCAAAATAGCCTTCTCTTATAGGACTACGGCATATTATTTTTTCTTTAAAAGAAAAGCTATGGAGGTTTGGTCTCTTCCTCCAAAAGACCATAGCAATCTATTCTTCTCTTCTAAGATATTAGATAAGAATGAAGAGATATATATATCTCAAGCTCTAGGATTACCTTAATGCTACTTGCTACCTTCTTATAGTTTTCCTTGTGTAGAGACCCTGACAGAATCAACAAATTGTTTCGGCCATAACTCTCTGATAAAAACTCAGAATATAGTCATATAACTAGTTAAAAGAACCGAAAGGCATCTAGTCTACAAGCCAGCATGAATAGAGTAGGCAAAAACATCTGTATATAGCCGCAAACATGCCATCTTTAGAAACATGTTGATTTTCCTTATTTTTAGTATGCATGGACTCTATATGTGTAAAAGTACTCTAAATACGACCTCATATCACCTAAATTAGAATTTCTATTTTAAAGGATACTTATCTCTTAATAGAACTATTCTTGTCTTCTTATTTCTTTTAGGATTTTTGGAGCTAATATTTTTATTCTAACATTTTCCTAATGTTTCTAGCCTTATTGTCTCACTCTTCTCTAAGTGCACTCTCTTTCCTTATTGAAATCTACATTAAAAGAGACACATACATGTCTTGGGAGGGACCTTACATTATGTCACTCTATTTCTTATAGCAATCTATCTGCACATGTCTAGGATTACCACAGTAAAAGTAGCCTCATGTATCATTATGCTACCTTTGCCAATTACACGACCTCGTTGACTCCCCTTGCCTCTAAACTAGCCTCTTCTACTTGTGTGTTGTTGTTGCGAATCTTGGGACTATTCTGTTGACCATAATTCTGATGACCTATTTGGCACCACCTTGGCCACGTCCATGACCTATTTGGCACCACCTTGGCCACGTCCATGACCTCTACCTTGTCCTCTACCTGCACTTGTGTAGAAGGCCTTCTACTCTCTAAACTATTTTTGTTTTATGAAGACTGTTGATCTTCACCCAAATTCTTCTCTTCAATAATCAACATTGACATCAAATCTGTGAAGTTGGGAATGTTCTCCTGAGTCTGAATAGACATCTTGAATGCCTTGTATTTGTGAGATCCCTCTGCCCCCTCCGTGCACGGGACTCCCAGTAGTAGCTGACAGCAGCGGAAGCAGCCCCCTCATGCACGGGGCACGGTTTCTCACTCGAGGCCTCGCCCACGAATGTCCGAGCACGAGACTAGGCTGGTGGTCACTCCGAAAATCGAAACTGGGAAAATTTCCCATGCCCGGAAAGTGGGGACGATTCCACCTTTTTGAATTTTTCTTAACGAGTTTTCTAACAAGCTCAAAATCTAAACTATCCTCCACCTGAATAAACCAGATAGAAGGAAACTCTCACTGATATAATTTGATCATCTGAGCAATTCAACGCTTTTTTCCTAATCAAGATTAGGCACAGCCGTTGATTCACTCAATCGAGAAATTTATCAGGGAATTAACTATCTACTCGAATCCTAGTGTAGTCCTAAGATTTTTCAGTTTGATTATTAAAACTTTACTGATTCCAGCCTAACCCCATCTGGCCCAAGGGTTAGCCACCACCCTGCCATTGGAATCAGTAGATCCAAACAAGTACTCACCCACCCATACTTGAAATGCCTTTCTTAACTTTAGCTTTAGAAAACAGATACGCACACACTCCTCTTTAAAGATAATCCATTGACAAAATAGATATGATCACAGATTTCATAATTCAAAATTTCCATTCAATCCCTTGTTTCACAAAAACAGTACCATTCTCGACTCTCCATCGAAACTAGCTGGTCACAGCAACGAGATCCAATAATAGATTACAATAATCATTTCGTCAACATACATATATATCTTCCTCGACATATGTATGGGTGTCCTAAGCACCGCGAGCCCATGCATCGCCTGGTCAGAACCCTCCAGGATCCTCCTTAGGTGTCCTGGCACTTCACTCAGGGACTGCTTCATCGGCCCTCGCCCATCGTACCGAGCGAAAGCGCACCATTTTTCACCATACCTAAGCTGGTCAAGACCTGGGCAAGTTTTTGCCACGTGAGCTATCCCTCGAACACTCCCCGCCAGCTCTTGCAACTGAACTTCCCTTAGATAAACATATATGCCAAATGCTCCCTCCAGCATTCTGGCGTAAGACAGTCCTTTAGAAAATAGGGTTTCTATGCAAGTTTTCAGTTCTGATTTTGTTTGAAAACCATGAATAATCTTAAATTCGTATCCCAATACTTCTAGATCTAGGTCTGAATTCCAAACAGAATTCCTCGAATTCTGTTAACTTGATCCTCAGATCAAAATCAAAAGTCGTAACTTAGTTTCAGATATTCGGTGGATCTTTTGAGTGCATTTTTCCTGAAGTGAGCACATCGTCATTGACGAAGAAATTAGGTCTTGGTCAATAGTCTGAATCAGTGTTTGGGTCTGGAAAGGTTCTTCCTAAACTATCTTTCTCGAAAGGTACTATTTCAATTTCTCTTTTTCTAGATTTTGCTCGACGAATATTTATTCACAGATTTCTAAAACATGAATTTCTTATGAGAAATAAAATAATCATTTATCTCGGTCTCTGACTTCGATAGTTTAATTGAATTTTCTCATTACCATCTTAGTGAATATGAAACGGTAGAATTTCCTCTCACATATTATCTACTTATTCATTTTTTCAATTTTTATGAAAATTAACAGAGGATTAAAGAGAACCCTTATTTAATTATAAAGATTCTATACACATCTAATTATGCATAAAATCCAATTATGATGAAAGTCACACTTTTATCATCATAAAAATCATTTATAATGAAAATCACTTTTTTAACATGAAAGAATTTCTTTTATGCATATATTTATGTATACAAATCATTTATAATGAAAACCACTTTTTTAATAAAAAAATCTTTTATGCACCCATTTATTCATAAAAATCATTTATGATGAAAATCATGCTTTTAATATAAAAAATATCTTTTATGCATATGTTTATGCATAAAAATCATTTATGATGAAAATCACACTTTTAATATAAAAAAATATCTTTTATGCATAAAAATCATTTATGATGAAAATCACACTTTTAATATATAAAAAATATCTTCTATGCATATGTTTATGCATAAGAATCCTTTATGATGAAAATCACACTTTTAATTAAAAAAATATCTTCTATGCATATGTTTATGCATAAGAATAAACTATGATGAAAATCACACTTTTAATATTAAAAAATATCTTTTATCATCATAAAAATCATTTATGATAAAAGTAACACTTTTATATTAAAAAATACTCTTTTATGCATACTTTTATACATAGAAATCAATATGATGAAAGTAACACTTTTATAATAAAAAACATATTCGTTTATGCATACTTTTATGTATAGAAATCAATAATGATAAAAGTAACACTTTTATAATAAAAAAATATTCTTTTATGCATAGAAATTAATAATGATAAAAGTAACACTTTTATTATAAAAAATATTCTTTTATGCATACTTTTATGCATAAAAATCAATAATGATAAAAGTAACACTTTTATAATATAAAAATATTCTTTTATGCATAGAAATCAATAATGATAAAAGTAACACTTTTATAATAAAAAATATTCTTTTATGCATAAAAATCAATAATAATAAAAATAACACTTTTATAATAAAAAATATTCTTTTATGCATAGAAATCAATAATGATAAAAGTAACACTTTTATAATAAAAAAATATTCTTTTATGCATAAAAATCAATATGATGAAAGTAACTCTTTTGTAATTAAAAAAAATACTTTTATGCATTATTTTATGCATAAAAATCAATAATGAAGAAGGTAATACTTTCATAATAAAAAAATTTATCAATAAGTATCTTTTATAGAATTCAATTCTATTGAAAATCATTCTTTTATAAAAATTAATCAATAAACATCTTTCTATGCATGAATGAAAATGACACTTTTAGAATACTCTAACGATGGGGATTACTCTTTTTGATTAATATAAGATAATACTTATTTCTAAATTTTAAAAAAATTTCTCCATAACCTTCTTTGTATGGCTGATCATTTTTCAGTTTTTGAGTCTCTAAAATTAATTAGAAGTGCACCAAGAGTATTTAAATCATTCTAAAGTAAATATTTTTCTACTTTTTTAAGAGAAACATTATGAAAAGCTTGATTTTATTCATTAATCATTCATCTAGGATAAATAATGGTTGGATTTACTAGAGAAGAGAGGCGAATGCCTTTTTGCAATGAGACATAACATCATTTTTAATTTAGAGAAGACAAAAATCATAAAAAACCATAAAAACCATAAAAAGAATAGAAAAGAGAAGAATCTCCAACTTACATAGAAAATTTGAGAGCTTTGCTTTGGCTTGATGGTTTGAGGGTTCAACTCTTGTTTGAAACAAGAGTGGCCACCAATCTTTTGGAAGAGGGAAGGTAAAAAACTAATTAGTAATGAATTATGAGTAAAATTCATTGTTTTTGGCACTTGAGAGAGGCAGGGTAACAGTGCAAAACACTATTGAGTTTCAAAAAAGGGGAGGGATTCTATTTTTAGGAAAAAGTGAGCTTCTAACCAAGCTAACTGATTCTAGAATTTTCCAGATCAGTTTGGTCAGTGTTTGACCATTTTTGGGTTAGTTTTGCTCACTTTTTGGATCTAGTTGAAACAGGAGAGGAGAGATAAAAATATCTCATTATTTGGGAGTTTAAAACTCATTCAAGCATGTGAAATAGGTGCCTCCTTCATGAGGGAAATTCCCCCATATTGAGGTGTTAAAAATGCATCATTTCACCTAAATATCTCTCTTTTGTAACTATTAACCTTGTCCTTAGTCAACTCTTCATCTTATGTGAGTATTTACTCATTTTTGGGAGATTTTTATTTTATTCTTCTATTTATCTCCTCCCTACATTTGGATGAATCTTATTGGTCCACAGGAACCTTAATTTAAAATTTCAAAAAAGTCTTCACCCCCAGTAATGCCTCTTGAATAGATTATACTTAATTTCTAATGAACCTTCCGAAAATCTTTTTGAACTTCTGTTTCAGGGAAACTTATTTTAATAAGATGAGTTATTTTCCTATCCAAAAATATTTAAAAACTAAATTACCACTCTCTAGAAGATTTTCTCTCTCTAGGTCAAAACTGGTAGAAACAAGATCTTTGATATTTTTGAAGAGGGATTTGATTATAGGGAAAGATGCTGGACATCTTGAGAGGCCGGGGAGGAATCTTACATTCTCTCCCACTTGAAAAATGCGAGATATCCTCATCTTGCAAACTGGGGATAATCCTGCGCACAACAGATCGGCTTCATTCTCCCAGGTGGCATCTTCAAAATGATAGAGCTTCCATTTTACCAATAATTCTCTGAGAATTTTGTTCCCTGCCCTTGGGTTGAAGAGGTTAGTATTTCATCATCAAGAACATGATTTGGGCTTGGCACATATTTCTTTAGAAGACTTACATGAAATACATTATGAACTTTGAGATGAGGAGGAAGAAGAAGTTCGTAGGCTAAGTCACCTACTTTCTTTGTAATCAGATATGGCCCACAATATCTAGGGGATAACTTCTTGTACTTCCTAAGAGATAAAGAACTTGTTTTGGGCCGTACTCAAATGAAGACTATATCTGCTTCTTTGAATTCTCTATCTGTCTTCTTATCTGCATATTGCTTCTATCTATCCTGGGTAACTTTTATATCTTTACAAATTGACTGCATCTGCTGCTCCATGTTGTCAAGCATCTGTCTGGACATCTCAACCCTAATCAATGGGTCAGACCAAGTTAATGGAGTTAAGCAATCTTGTTCGTACAAAGCTTTAAAAGGGCTCATCTTGATATTTTGGTGATAAGAAGCATTGTAGGCAAACTCGACTAGTTGCAGATAGCTTAGCCACTTCTTGGGCTCCCTGCCATAGCATGACCAAAGTATATCTTCGATTACTTGGTTTACCCTTTTTGTTTGACCATCAGTCTTAGGGTGATAAGTTGTGCTGAGATCCAAGAAAGTTCCCAATTGCTTCAAAACATGCAGTCCACAACCTTGAAGTAAACTTGGGATCTCGATCACTTACTATTCTCCTGGGTAGGCTATGCAATCTGAAGATTTCTTTGAGAAACACTCTGGCCACATCCACTGCAGTGTAGGTTTCTTTTACTGGGATCAGATGGGCAACTTTGGTTAGTCTATCAACTTTGGTTAGTCTATCAACTACCACAAAAATGGAGTTGTAACAACCTGATTGCAATGAAGGTAATCTAGTAATAAAGTCCATACTGATACATTCCCACTTCATTTGTCCAATGGATGTAACTTCCCAGGCATTTTTACTCTTTCAGCTTTGACTTTTTGGCATGTCAGACATTGACGTTGTGTGGACAAAATAGGAGTTGGTAATGTGTACATACGTGTGCATGGTGTGTGTGAAGTTTTGCTTTTGAGAGCATTGCCAAGTGTACAGAGTAAATGGTTTTGATGTGAGTATGTACAGATCTCTCCGGTGAGAGGTCAGATGGAGATGGTATCAGCCACTTTTGGTCACCTTGAAGTGTGTATGCGTCCCTTTAAATGAATGAGCACTAGCAGGTTTTATTTGAAGGTGTATGGAGTGGGCACTCGTATGCTGCATCTTGAAGAGGTTGTGGAAGGCATGGGCAATCTAAAGATTAAAGGACATATGTAAGCAATGGTATGAAAGGGTGGCAGGCCTTAGAATAAAATAAAATTAATGATAATCGTGGCCACTAAAAGAATGGCCATGTGGGAGCTTCACGTGGCTGCCAACTCGCTATCGAGAAGCTACGAGAGTGTGAAGGGAGTAGAGGGAGCGCCACTTTGGTGATAGAGGGTGAAGAGAGAAGCCGCGAGTGAGATGGTGTATGTCTGGTTAGAGAGCTGGCAAAGAGGACGGTTCAGAGAGGCCGCTTCGAAAAGGTGGACATGCAGGTACTGGTGATGGAGAGGCTCTTGGGTGAGCAAGCAAGCGCAAGACAGTAAGAGGCCCGTGTGTTTGTGTGTAGCTGGTGCAGCCGCAAGCACAAAGGAGGAAAGTAGCGTGCTGGGCTTGCTACGAACGCAGCTAGTGGCTGCTCGCGAGACGACTGAGAAAATGCCGACGGTTGGTGGGCTGCCAGCAGAGCTGGTGGCTACTGGCGGTGACTGAGAAAACGTCGACGGTTGCTGGGCCTTGCTTGCAATGGGTGCAGCTGCTAACGACCAGCTGGGGCCTAGCTGCAGGACAGAGCAAAGAAGCGCTAGGCGCAGCTGGAGACAAGAGGTGAAGAGGCCGTGTGTTGAAAGGGAGGCTTTGAGTTTTGTGGTGAAGGAGACACAGGCACAGAGAAGGACTCTCGGGTGTAACTGGAGGAGAGAACCGAAAGGAAAGCTGGCACAGAACAGTGGGTGTGGCTGCCGGCGACTGAGAGTGGAGGCAGGTTCCTGGGCGACTGGAGGGCGCTGCTCAGTAGATGGTGTCGAAGGTGATATGTACAGAGGGCCGCCTTGTGAATACTGTGGAGAGGTTTTTTCAAAGCCTAGCGGGTATCGTTGCTAAAGAGAGGTGAGAGAGGTAAAGAGTCGCCTGGTGATAAGGACTCTGCAGAGTGCAAGCAAGTGAAGCTAGCCGCCTTGTAAAAGGAAAGCAGTGGTTGGTGCAAAGCTACTGGCCACCTTTAAGGTGTTGATACAACAGTGGGTAGCAGCTGGCGACTTGCAGAGAGGCCACCTAGGGAAATTGGTAGGGCTGGTGGGCTGTTGGATGTGTGTGATGTGCTGCAAACAGAGAAGAGGCTGTGGTGGCTGCCGGTATGGTTTTTGGCTGGTGGTGACCGAAGTGCGAGAGGGGGGCCACTTGGAAGAGGAAAATAGCTGACGGGCTAGTGGTCTGCAGGCACAAAGAACCAGAGAGAGAAGGTGTGTGTGTGGTTTTTGAGGATTTCTACCTCTTTTGGAGACTCAGGCCAGAGTTGTAAATTCTTTTGATTAGCTGTGGCTGGTGTTTGGTGATGCCAGAGAGTTCTTTTCGTTTCTGTGTTTGTTTGGGTACAAGTTGTGACAGCCAGATCTGAAATATAAAGTCTTGTTCATGCTCTTTGATCTGCATGCGTGTGTGGAAGGGTGGCATTCTATAAGGGCATAAACAGCTTTACCGCTTCCGTGCCATCACTTTTTGGTGCCTCCACAGAGGAGCAGATTTCCTCTGGTTTGTGAAAGAGAACAGGGGTTGTGTGAAGCAAGATTTGGAAGAATGGCTCAAGATTTTCCGGAGTATTGGGGATTGCCACAGGAGAGTGCAGTCAGGTTTCTGGAGAAGATGGAATTTACAGCCTTGATGAAAGACAGGGTGACTCCGGAGATCCTCTCTCAGATTTTAGCTTATTGCTTGCAGGGTGATGCAAAAACATGGCTACAGATGTTTGTGACTACACACAGGAACGTTCATCAACAGGATCCTGAGTACCGTGTAGTCAGAGCTGCATTTTTGGCACAGTTTGCCCGTGTGAGGAGTCCGAATGAAGTGTGGAAGGAGTTGTGTAACATTCAGCAGAAGGACGGGCAGGATGTGGATCAGTATCTGATAGAGTTTGGTAGACTGTGGAGTCTATGGTGTGAGGCTTTGATTCCTGAAGTACCCCCGCAGACAGATGATAAAGAGAGACCGGTTTGTGGCTGTGGTCTGGAGCCAACCCTCCATCTGAAGGTGGAGCTGAAGAACCTGGATAGCTTTGAGGAGGCTGTCAGAGTAGCTCGAGAGAAGGAGTGGAAGGTGAAGCATCTCAGGCAGATGGGAATATAGGAAGAGCCGAAGAAGTTTGTGAAGATGCTAGAGATTGAGAGTATACATCCTGAAAGGGAAGCTGCTGTTGTTCCTGAACAGGAGGACACTTTGAAGAGGGACATACATGATGTAGTGGAGCTCATGAAGTCTCTAAGTTTGAATTGGATGGAAGCAGGTGGAAAGGGAAGAAGCCGAGGTGCATCAAATAATAGAAGAGACAATATGTTACCAGGTGAAGGGAATATGGGAGGAACAGGGAGAGGACGGGGCTACTATTTGAGCAATGTCCAATGCTCGAACTGTGGGGAGCGGGGACATATCAGCCCTCAATGTGACAAACCGCCCAGAGCAGGTGGTGGAATGTATCCTGTGATGCAGAGGACTAATGATAGATCGGGGGATCATAGTGTTGACATTAGGACCTCAATGGAAGGCTTCTTGGGCCCTTTTATTTGGCAGTTTAAGGGAGTCAAACCTTTTCTCTTAAGAAGAAACATTTTCTAATTAGAAGCTTCAAAACGGCTACTTTATTCGAATTTGAATTTTGGAGGGAAAATGGAATTTAAAATCTAGCAGATAAAACCATATCATGTAACATATCTATGGAAAGTTCTTAATGCATAGATCACGGATCTGTAATCTCCGCTCAAATCGGAGCTTGTATGTAGAAGTTATGGAGGTCCGAAAATTGTAAAATTGCCCCCCCCCCACTTTTGGGGGAAAAAGTGCACCCTTTGACCACTCTTACACCTCTCTTAAAAACCCAACATTTCAGTCGACATGGCAACCCCCCATTTGGCTATTCCTTAATCACCTTGATTAGGCTTGGGCAAATTAAAGGGCCCAAGAAGACCCCATTCACTTCCTAATGAGTAAAAGATCCAAATCAAGCCTCTAAGAGTGGAGTTAAATGGGAAGATAAAGGGAAAGGACCGGCTCTCAGCTTGATAGGAGTGGAGACCATTCCAGAGATTATGCCTGTGGCAAAGAGGACGAGGAGTACAATGGCAGAACCTAAACCATCTTCTAAGAAAGGTAAACATGTCCAATTTGATATAAGCCCTCAACCAGAGAAGAAGAAGAGGAAGCCAAGAGGACATTATAAAACTTCAGATTTGCATATTGGTCAAGGTCAGGAGGAGTATACATTGATGGGAGACTTAAAGGGAAGGGTAGCCAATATAACTTTTGCTCAATTGCTTGGATTGTGTCCGAAGCTTAAGAGAGAGTGGAAGAAGTTGGCAAATCCGAGGAAAGTAAATGAGCAGGAGCCCACACAAGGCGAAATGGAGCTGATGTCTGTGGAAGACCTTCCTGATATTTGTCCATCAGTTGATGCTTGGTGTGGAAGTGTGAGTGTTGGAGAAGCATATGTTGATGGCGGTGCACAAATTAGTGTGATGACTCAGTCCTGTATGGAGAGATTGGGGTTGAAGCTGAATGCTAGTTCAGATTTTAGACTCCGTCTCGCAAATCATGCAAAAGTGAAGTATATGTACAGAAGTGCCCAGTGACTGCTTTTGGTGTGGTTTGCAACATAAATTGCCATATTATGCCGGCTGGTTTGGGAGCTTATCCATTGATTTTGGGCAGACCTTGGCTCAGGTGGGTGCTATCCAAAATTGGAAAAGAGGGACTATAACAATGCATAATAAGAGGGGAAGGGCCAGGAAGTTCAATATGAGTAGTAAGCGGGAAATGAAGAGTGAGCCTAAAGAAACAAGTGCTGATGAGTATACAGATAGTGAAACTGAAGAAGAGAGTTCTACTTCTGATGATGAGAGCCAGGTATCATTTATAATGAAGGAAGAGAATGAGCATGTAATGCAAACTGAAGAGGAGTTAAAGAAGGAAGAAGAGAGCAGACTTGAAGATATGGACAGTCTGATGCAGCCTCCATCACCCAGTACAGAGAAAGAGAAGCTATTTTACAGGGCATGTTGAACCCTAGATTGCAGCGAGTGGAGAAAGAAGAGTATATGAAGGTAATACATAAATTCCCTCATTTGTTCATTCATATGAAGAGATTCGAGGATTCAAATGTGAACCAATGCCTATAGTATTGAAAGAGGGTGTGAGGCCAGTGTTCAGAAACTGCGGAGGATAAATAGAGAGCTATTGCCTGTATTAAGAGAGGAGCTGAGTAAGTTGTTAAAAGCAGGGTTAATTTATCCAACAGATCACTCAGATTGGGCAAATCCAGTGGTCTTTACTCCAAGCATACAGGTGGGTGGAGAGTCTGTATTGATTACAAGCCTCTGAATGCTGCAACAAAAGGCAGTCATTATCCTCTGCCATTCATTGATGATATTTTGGACAGGGTAGCTGGATATGAGAGGTATAGTGTATGTGATGGCTTCTCTGGGTATTTTCAGATCTCAATTGCTGAGGAAGACCAGGCTAAAACCACTATCATTACACCGTGGGGTTGCTTCTGTTACCAAGTAGTACCATTTGGTTTGAAAAATGCACCCTCGTGGTATCAGAGGAACACTGACAGAGTACTTGCACCTCTTACAGATCATTTTGTGAGAGCTTTTTTGGATGATATATGTGTGTATAGTTCTCAAAAAGAGCATGGTAATAAATTGGAGCAAGTATTTTCTAAAATGGATGATGCAGGTGGACAGTTGAATCCAAAGAAGTGTCATTTAGGACATTCAAAGGTGAAGCTGTTGGGGCATATGATATCTCAGAATGGAATTGAACCTGATCCAGAGAAGATAAAAGCTCGTCTTATTATCTGCACCATCAACGTCCAGGCAGCTGCTGCAGACTTTTGTCCAGAAGGTAAAATATATGGCAAGATTTGAAAAGATGCAGGGGGGAGGAGAGCTTGAGCTCTTGCAAGCACACACACACACACTCACAAAACCCTAATAGAGAACACACAAGGTGAGAGGCTGAAAATCTTCTTCTTCTCTACTCAACACTCAACACACCATATACAAGATAAGAGTACACACAATATGAAAGGTACTTAACCAAATACATACACGGGTTCTCTATAGTGTGAACCCGACTAAATGAGCTGGCGCTATAACTATGCCAGTCTCTAGAGTGGCTGTCACACAGCCTGTCATCCCACTGGCCGCATATCACCCAAGATCTCACACTGCGGAGCTTCTCTGTACCCAATGCTTTGGTGAAGATGTCAGCTACCTGATCCTCTGTGCTGACATAAACAAGGTCAAGGTCTCCTGCCTAGACCTTCTCTCTGATGAAGTGGTAGTGGACCTCTATGTGCTTCGTACGAGCATGAAAGACTGGGTTCCTGGCCAACTGTATACTGCTAATGTTGTCACAGAAAATGACAACTTGTCTATCCACTGATAGACCCAAATCTGCAAGTAGCTTTCTCAACCAAGCTACCTCACATGCTGCCATAGCAGCTCCTCTGTACTCGGCCTCCGTACTCGATAGAGCAACCGTAGGCTGCTTCTTGCTGCTCCAAGTCACAGCAGCACTCCCCAAAGAAAACATGAAGCCACTAGTAGATCTTCTGTCTGAGATACTACCAGCCCAATCAGCATCTGTGTACCCATGTACACATATCTCAGCCCCAGTCTCATAGAATAGTCCACAATGTAAAGTAGACTTCGCATACCTCAGTATGCGTCTCACTGCATCCAAATGCGGTTTCCGTGGAACCTGCATAAACTGACTCACCAACCCAACAGCATAGCTCAAATCTGGTCTGGTGATCGTCATGTAGATCAAATTTCCTACTATGCTCCTGTACATAGTAGGATCCTCCAAGATCTCTCCTGAATCTGCACTCAACTTGCCATTCTGATCCAATGGCACAGAAATAGGCTTACAGCCTGTCATACCATACTTGGACAACATGTCCAAGCCATACTGTCTCTGTAGTAATCCAATACCATGTGGTGACCTAATCACCTCAATGCCCAAGAAATATCTGAGCTCCCCCAGATCCTTCATCTCGAACTTCTGTCTAAGCAAGATCTTTATATCAAAGATCTCTGCATCATGGTCCCCCGTAATGATCAAGTCATCTACATAGATGACAACAAGCACAACCCCTCTATCACCATGTCTCACATACAATGAGAAATCTGCATTGGCTACATGAAAGCCAATAGTGACAAGATATTCAGAAATCTTGTCAGACCATGCTCTTGGTGCTTGCTTTAAGCCATACAAGGCTTTCTTCAACCTGCAAACATGCTCGGGGTGACTCACATCCTCATAACCAGGTGGCTGCAACATATACACCTCTTCTTGCAATCCCCATGCAAGAATGCATTCTTTACATCCATCTGATATAAAGACCATTGCTTTGACGCAGCCACTGCTATTACAACTCTCACCGTTGCCATCTTGGCAACTGGGCTGAAAGTTTCCTCATAATCAATCCCATATGTCTGCGCATATCCTTTGGCTACCAACCTAGCCTTGTACCTGTTTATGCTTCCATCACTGTTATGTTTAACTTTGTACACCCACTTGCATCCAATGGCTTTCTTGCCTTTAGGCAATTGCACTAAATCCCAAGTTTCATTTCCATATAGTGCATCCATCTCCTCATCCATAGCTTTCTCCCAATGCACATTTCCAACAGCCTCATCAATGCATGTGGGCTCTACAACCTGCACAACCTTTGCCATATATGCATAGTGATGTGCCACATAACCATCATATGTAAATCTCTGCACAGGGTTTTTCACTCCCTGATCTTCGCAGCTTTTCATTCATGGCTTCCATAGCCTTCTTTACACCAGGTGTTCTCATAGCTGGGATCCCAAGCTCCTCATCAAGACTCATATCTGAGTCACTAGACTCTCCATCAACATGAGAATGCCCTGCATAAATGTCAGGCATACCAAGGGGCTCAACCACTTTCTCTTTTCCTTTACGTGATGTAGTAATCACATTTGCAGGGCTGGTATTATGACGCAGCCTGCCACTCCATGGTCTATCAACAGACCCACTAGATGAGGACTCTCCTGGTCCACTCAAAGACTGTGATTGCTGACCTGCATTCTGTGCAACCACACTTCCACTCACATTAGCCCCAACAATTTCTTTTTCAGCAGCATACCAGCTGCTCATCTCATCAAACACAACATCCCTGCTTACCCTCAGCTCACGTGTAGCAGGGTTATAACACCTGTATCCCTTTTGCTCAAGGGAATATCCAATAAACACACATTTTTCAGCTTTCGGATCCAGCTTAGTTCTCAGCTCATCTGGCACATGCACATATGCAATGCATCCAAAGACTTTCAGATGAGACAAATCTGGTTTTCTGCCAGTAAACCTCTCCTCTGGAGTTACATCATGTATGGCTGCAGTTGGAGTCCTGTTCATGATATATACTGCTGTAGAAACAGCCTCAGCCCAATAGCAATGCGGCATATTCTTCTCTTCCATCAATGCTCGCGCAATCTCAGCAATGTGCCTGTTTTTCCGCTCAGCAACTCCATTTTGCTGCGGAGTGTATCTGCATGTGTACTGTCTCCGAATACCATTCTTCTTCAAATATTCAGAGAACTCATTGGAGAAGTACTCTCCCCCTCCATCTGACCTTAGGCACTTTACATATTTCCCTGTTTGCTTTTCAACCAAAAATCTGAAATTCTGAAAGTGAGTGAACACCTCACTCTTCTCCTTCATGAAATATACCCACACTTTCCTTGTGTGGTCATCAATGAAAGTCACATAATACCTGCAGCCTCCCATAGATATGGTCTTTGTAGGACCCCATACATCTGAATGCACAACATCTAGTGCATTTCTGCTCACATATCTGTTACGTGGAAACACATGCTTTGTTTGCTTCCCAAATTGGCATGCTTCACAAATTTTCTGCATACCTTCCACTTTAAATTTTGGCAGCCCTGTTACAATTCCTTTTGTCTGCATAGACTTCAATCTCTGCACATTCACATGACCAATCCTTTTATGCCATATGTCTGTGTCTGCAACAACTCCTGAACCATTTGCAAACATCGCAGCACTCGTTTCAGGCATGTCTACATCCAACGTAAACATTCTGCCCACTCTGTTGCCTTTTGCAACCAACCTGCACTTGTCTTTGAAATCTTCAACATAACACCCATCAGGGTTAAACCGAACCTGCAACCCCTGCTCAATCATCTGGCCAACTGAAACCAGATTCTTTGTTATGTTCGGTACATGAAGTACATCTGCAAGGTACTTCACTTTGCCATCCTGCATAGATAATGGCACATCTCCAACGTGGGCAATTGGATGAGCAGTGTCATCCCCTTTTTCCACAAAACCTGGTCTTTCCGGGTTTTTCATCTCCTTGAACCACTCCCCATGACTCGTCATGTGGTTCGAAGCGCCTGAATCCACATACCATACATTATCCTTTTGTGCTGCATCAACATTTTCAGACATGGCATTCACAACATGCTGCATAACAAACAACCTTTCATTATCCTCATTATTTCTACTTGAGGATGCATAGTTGTTTTGCTGCACTTTCCCATTTTGCATGTCAGCCTGCTTCTTATAACATTCTGACTGCACATGTCCAGTCTTACCACAATAATAGCATTCACGTGCATCATTGTATTGCCTTTGCCAATTTCCACGGCCTCTTTGACTCCCCCTGCCTCTGAATTTGCCTCTTCCACCTGCGTGTTGTTGTTGTTGTTGATTCTGGGACTGTTGTTATTGCTGCTGCTGCTGGCCGTAATTCTGATTACCTGTTCGGCCACCTCCTTGACCGCGTCCACGGCCTCCTCTACCTCGTCCTCTTCCTGAACTCGTGTAGAAGGCCTGTTGCTCTGAACTGTTTTTGCTTTGTGAAGACTGTTGGTCTTCACCCAAGTTCTTCTCTTCGATAATCAGCATAGACACCAAATCTGTAAAGTTGGGAATGTTTTCCCGAGTCTGGATAGACGTCTTAAACGCCTTGTATTGTGGCCCGCGACCACGTAGACAGACTTCCACCTTGTCATCATCATCTACTGACACATCAATAGATGCAAGGGATTCCACAATGCCCTTTATCTTCAACGCATAGTCATTCACAGACATGCTCTTTTTCTCCACAGTATGAAGTTCATTCTTCAACTGTATCTTACGTGCCTTGGTATTTGTTTCATAAAGCTTTACCAAGGTGTGCCACGCCTCCTTGGGGGACTTAGCATCCTGAATGTGCCCAATCATGGTGTCCTGTATACTAATGGAAAGCCAATACATAACCTTCCTGGCTCCTTGGTTCCAGTCTTTAAACTCTTTCACATCTGCAGCAGTCGGACTTATATCCGGTATCTCCGGTGCCTCTTCATGCTCACCTTCAATGTAGTCCCCCATCAGGAAATTCGTAACCTGAACCTCCAAGCATGGAAGTTATTCTTATCCAGCTTCTCAGCCACAATCTGTGTTATGCCATCATTAGACATCTTGCCAAACACACAATTTTACCAGAAACTGCACTCTGGTTTTTCCTGCACAACTGCTGTATTTTCTGCACAGCGGTACTGTAGTACTCTCAAAATGTCACCAACAGTGACTTCAATGTGCATACATACACCCAATGGCAACTGTAGACCTCTTTGCAGCACCCACAGTGTCTGCACAGTCAATCTGTCTTCCTGCAGTTCTTAAAACAGAGTTCTGCAGAGAATCGGTGACTTACCCGCAGTGCTCGAAATCGCCTGCTTTCTGAAAAACGGAGGTCCAGACGCGCCCGAAACGCGTTTTCGGCCCGAAAATTTTAGTCCGAAGGACGGTATAGTTGCCTTATAGCTTTACTCCCGCGAAGAAAGCTCCTCAATCAGAGATCGTTTGCCGGTGCCTCCCGTAGAGCTCCCGACAAGGGTGTAGTCACCAACACAATAGGGAAGAGTAGTTGCAGCTCTTACCCTCGTACCGCTTCCTGTGGTTCTCTTGCTTGCAGCTCAGCCCTTAGCACGAACCAGGCTCTGATACCATGAAAAGATGCAGGGGGGAGGAGAGCTTGAGCTCTTGCAAGCACACACACACACACTCACAAAACCCTAATAGAGAACACACAAGGTGAGAGGCTGAAAATCTTCTTCTTCTCTACTCAACACTCAACACACCATTTACAAGATAAGAGTACACACAATATGAAAGGTACTCAACCAAATACATACACGGGTTCTCTATAGTGTGAACCCAACTAAATGAGCTGGCGCTATAACTATGCTAGTCTCTAGAGTGGCAGCCTGTCATCCCACTGGCCGCATATCACCCAAGATCTCACCAACCATGCCAGTGGTGTAAGTGTGGGGCCTATCCCCCACGCGGGTCATCAGTGTCCACCGCCTCACTAGAGCTCGATATCTCAACAAGATTTGTTCCTTTAATGTCTCAACTGCTTTACCCTCTTCAGTAGGCTATGAAGAAAGAACCATTGCAATGGAATGAAGAATGCGAGGAAGTGTTTGAGAAAGTGAAAGAGGTATTGGGAGGTATTTCCAGTGTAAAAGCTCCAGATTTCTCTCAGGTCTTTTATGTGAATCCATCTTTTGGTCCGGATGTAGTTGGAGCAATCTTAATGTAGAGAGGAGATGAATCCAGATATATGAAGCCTGTGTATTATGCAAGTAGAGTGAAGACAGAAGCAGAGAGGAGATATACTGAGGCTGAATTGGTTTTGTCAAGTCTGGTGTATGCTTGCAGGAAATTCAGATCATATCTTCTGATGAGACCATTGGTGGTACTGACAAATTATACTTTACTTCCTCAGCTGGTGAATGGTACTTCACTCTCAAAAGGTATGATGCGATGGTTAGTGGAGCTTCAAGAATATGATTTCTCATTTTTTATTAAAGATACTTGCAAGGCAACTCTGGCAGATCTTCTAACATACAAAGATGGTCCGATACTGGTGAAGGAAGTGGATACAAAAATAGAAAAAGAGGAACAAATTGTCATTCCTGGAGCTCATGTTTTATTCTTTGATGGTTCATATAAGAGAAGTATACATCAAGCCACCGGGGGATATATAATCCAGGATTCAGAAGGTGTGCTGATTCTAAAGGGTGGGATACTTATGAAAGCTGAAAGTAACAATGAGGCTGAAAACACAGCATTGTTTCAGGGGCTGCAGGCTGCTTTAGAACATGAAATTCAAAAGCTAATCATAAAGGGAGATTCTCTTTTAGTAGTAAAGCAGGTCTTGGGTAGCTGGCGAGCAAAAAATCCGAGATTAAAAGAATGTCTGGCTGATGTTAGAAGGCTGCTACATCAATTTACAGCATGGAGTATTCAACATGTGCGGCGGGAGGACAATCATATGGCACATGAGTTGGCTCAGGAGGCAATTAATCAGGATCCAGTAATTGCAAAAATCGAAGAGCCATTATACAGAGGGAGGGAATACCTATCCAGAGTGGTGGATTACTTACTCTCAGGTCGCTTGCCTGAAGAGCTCAAAAAAGGCCAAAAGTATCATTTTATGTAAACATTATGTCATGATTGGGGATGAATTATACATGCAAGGAGCTGATCAGGTATTGAGGAGAATTCCCTGGAGAGAAGAGATTTATTATATTCTATCTTCAAATCATGAGGGAGCATGTGGGGGTCATTATGCATTTAAGATCACCTTTTAGAAGGTATTACTGGAGGGTTATGTATGGCCTTCCATCCAGAAGGATATTCAGCACTGGTGCAGGTCTTACCATGAGTGCCAGAGAATGGGGAAGAGAATCTTGAAAATGGAGCCGAGAAATATTATGCTGGATGTAGTTGGACCACTTCCCAGGACAGCCAGAGGAAAGTGTTATGTGCTTACTGCGGTGGATTACCTATCAAAATGGGTAGAAGTGAAGGCAGTGAAGAGAGTGAATAGTAAAGAGGTGGCTGATTTTGTGTATGAACATATATGCTGCAGATTTGGTATTCCTCTGGAGATATTATCAGATAATGGTCCTGAATTTCGAGGAGAGGTAGTTAACCATTTATGCAGAAGATTAAATATCAACCACAAGTATTCCACTCCTTATCACCCTCAATGCAATGGCTTGAATGAAAGATTCAATGGTGAATTTAAGCTGATGATAACCAAAATGACAGAAGGCCATATTAAGAATTGGGATATAGAGATGAATCGTGTATGATGGGCATACAGGGTTGCAATAAAATCTGGTACACAATTCTCACCCTTTCATTTAGTTTATGGGAAAGAAGCACTCATGCCTATTGATGTGGAAATTCCAACTTTGAAATTCCTGGTTGAAGAAGGGCATGAGCCTATTAATTGTTACAGAGAAAGATTACTGGCCTTGCAAATAGTCCAGTTGGACAGAGAGCTAGCATTTGATCACTATGCGGCTATGCAATTGAAAAGACAAGAGAGAGAGAGAATGAGAAGGTGGAGCAGAAAGAAATTGAAGAGGGTGATCTGGTTCTCAGGTATAATAGCAAGCTGGATAGTACTTTTCATACTGCATTCCAGACAAAGTGGGAAGGTCCGTTTAAAGTTGGGAGAAAATTTGATAATGGGAGTTATCAGCTTGCTGATTTGAATGGAAAGAAGCATAAAAGGAGAGTGAATGGTTTACGACTGAAGAAATATTTTGCTCGATTGATGTTAGCCGTGAAAGAAGAAGGTGAGGAAGCTTGTGATGCATGTCAGGAGGTTGTGGAGAGTACAAAGGAAAATCTGAATATTTCATCCCTATTTGTACAGCTGCTGGACATGAATGTCTCAGCAGAAGTAGGGGGTTGCTAAATATGTGTGGACAAAATAGGAGTTGGTAATGTGTACATACGTGTGCATGGCATGTGTGAAGTTTTGCTTTTGAGAGCATTGCCAAGTGTACAGAGTAAATGGTTTTGATGTGAGTATGTACAGGCCTCTCCGGTGAGAGGTCGGATGGAGATGGTATCAGCCACTTGGTCGCCTTGAAGTGTGTATGTGTCCCTTTAAATGAATGAGCACTAGCAGGTTTTATTTGAAGGTGTATGGAGTGGGCACTCGTATGCTGCATCTTGAAGAGGTTGTGGAAGGCATGGGCAATCTAAAGATTAAAGGACATATGTAAGCAATGGTATGAAAGGGAATGTTGAGGTGGCAGGCCTTAGAATAAAATAAAATTAGTGATAATCGTGGCCACCAAAAGAATGGCCATGTGGGAGCTTCACGTGGTTGCCAGCTCACTATCGAGAAGCTGCGAGAGCGTGAAGGGAGTAGAGGGAGCGCCGCTCTAGTGATAGGGGGTGAAGAGAGAAGCCGCGGGTGAGATGGTGTACGCGTGGTTAGAGAGCTGGCGAAGAGGACGGTTCGGAGAGGTCGCTTCGAAAAGGTGGACATGCAGGTACTGGTGATGGAGAGGCTCTTGGGTGAGCAAGCAAGCGCAAGACAATAAGAGGCCCGTGTGTTTGTGTGTAGCTGGTGTAGCCGCAAGCACAAAGGAGGAAAGCAGCGTGCTGGGCTTGCTACGAACGGAGCTGGTGGCTGCTAGGCGGCGACTGAGAAAATGCCGACGGATGCTGGGCCTTGCTTGGGATTGGTGCAGCTGCTGACGACAGCTGGGGCGTAGCTGCAGGATAGAGCAAAGAAGCGCTGGGCGCAGCTAGAGACAAGAGGTGAAGAGGCCGTGTGTTGAAAGGGAGGCTTTGAGTTTTGTGGTGAAGGAGACACAGGCACAGAGAAGGACTCTCGGGTGTAACTGGAGGAGAGAACCGAAAGGAAAGCTGGCACAGAACAGTGGGTGTGGCTGCCGCGGCGACTGAGAGAGGAGGCAGGTTCCTGGGCGACTGGAGGGCGCTGCTCAGTAGATGGTGTCGAAGGTGATATGTACAGAGGGCCGCCTTGTGAATACTGTGGAGAGGTTTTTTCAAAGCCTGGCGGGTATCATTGCTGAAGAGAGGTGAGAGAGGGAAAGAGTCGCCTGGTGATAAGGACTCTGCAGCAGAGGAAGCTAGCCACCTTGTAAAAGGAAAGCAGTGGTTGGTGTAGAGCTACTGGCCACCTTTGAGGTGTTGATACAATAGTGGGTAGCAGCTGGCGACTTGCAGAGAGGCCACCTAGGGAAATTGGTAGGGCTGGTGGGCTGCTGGACGTGAGTGATGCTACAACAACAGAGAAGAGGCTATGGCTACGGGTATGGTTTTTGGCTGGTGGTGACCGAAGTGCGAGAGAGGGGCCACCTGGAAGAGGAAAATAGCTGACGGGCTAGTGGTCTACAGGCACAGAGAACCAGAGAGAGAAGGTGTGTGTGTGGTTTTTGAGGATTTCTACCTCTTCTGGAGACTCAGGCTAGAGTATTCTCATATTATTAAGATGAATTCTCCTAAAACAGAAATTCAAAAAGAACTTTCCAATGTGCAATTGGAATTAATTGGAAATGGGTATAAAGGACCTTAGCCTAAGGGTTTAGATTTTCAAAAAAAATTAGATTATGGTCCAATTAAGGTTCCTATGGACCAATAGCATCAATCCATGTGTAGGGAGGAGATAAATCCAATTTGTAAAAGAAGATACCCAAAAATGAGTAAATGCTCACATAAGATGAAGAGTTGACTATGTACAAGGTTTATTAGTAAGAAACTATGAGTAATATAAAAAATATGAGATATTTTGGGTATCCAAAAATGAGTAAATGCTCACATAAGATGAAGAGTTGAAAATGTACAAGGTTTATTAGTAAAAAACTATGAGCAATATTAAAAATATGAGATATTTTGGGTATCCAAAAATGAGTAAATGCTCACATAAGATGAAGAGTTGAAAATGTACAAGGTTTATTAGTAAAAAACTATGAGCAATATTAAAAATATGAGATATTTTGGGAAGGGGAGTCCATTAAAGGAGGTGCATATTTCACATGCTTGAATGAGTTTTAAACTCATAAAAATTGAGATATTTCATCTCTCCTCTCTTCTAATTCAAGTCTAGTTACAAAACGTTAGCTCGACTGACCTAAAAATGGTCAAATATTGACCAAACTGAGTTGGAAAATTCTAGAATCAGTTTGTTTGGTTAGGAGCTCACTTTTTCCTATAAATAGAGGCCTTCCCCTTTGTTGAAACTTAACAATGTTTAATGCATTGTTACTCTACTCCACCCAAGCCAAGAACTATAAATTTATTAATAATTCATTAGTTTTTGACATTTTCCTCTTCCAAAGATTGGTTGGTCACTCTTGTTCAAACAAGAGTTGAACCCTCAAACCATCAAGCCAAAGGAAAGCTAACAAAGTCATTAGTAAGTTGGTGATTCTTCTTTCTTTCAATTATTTTATGGATTTTTATGGTTTTAAATGGTTTTTATGCTTTATGTCTTCTCTATAATGTTAGGCCTCATTACAAAAGGCATTCCCCTCTCTTCTCTAACAAAACATACCATTCTCTATCCTAGGTGAATGGTTAATTGATTAATGTTAAGTTTTTTTTATATAATGATTATTTTATTATAAAAGTGTTACTTTTAGCATAATTGAATTTTATGCATAGAGGTATGCATAAAAGATGATTATTTTATTATAAAAGTGTTACTTTTAGCATAATTGAATTTCATGCATAGAGGTATGCATAAAAGATGATTATTTTATTATAAAAGTGTTACTTTTAGCATAATTAAATTTTATGCATAGAGGTAAGCATAAAAGATGATTATTTTATTATAAAAGTGTTACTTTTAGCATAATTGAATTTCATGCATAGAGGTATGCATAAAAGATGATAATTTTACTATAAAAGTGTTACTTTTAGCATAATTGAATTTTATGCATAGAGGTAAGCATGAAAGATGATTATTTTATTATAAAAGTGTTACTTTTAGCATAATTGAATTTCATGCATAGAGGTATGCATAAAAGATGATTATTTTATTATTAAAGTGCTACTTTTAGCATAAGTAAATTTCATGCATAATTAAATTAAAGTGTTACTTTTAGCATAATTAAATTTCATGCATAGAGGCATGCATAAAAGATGAATATTTTATTCTAAAAGCGTAATTCCTACTAAATTAAATTTATGCATAGGAAGATGCATAAAAGATTTATTTTTAATTCAAAAGTATCTTTCTCATCTAAATTGAATTTATGCATAGGAAGATGCATAAAAGATTGAATTTTAATTCAAAGTGTCATTCTCATTTAAAATGAATTTATGCATAGGAAGATGCATAAAAGAATGATTTTTATTCGAAAATGTTAGTCTCCTTAAACGGAATTTATGCATAAATAGATGCGTAAAGAAATCTTATATCAAATATAATAATTCTCTTGCATTCTATAAATAGATATGGGAAATGATAAGATATGATAAGATGCACATGAGATGAGTTAGGATGTGATAAGATGTGTATGGGATGAGGTAATAAGATGAGGTAATAAGATGTGATAAGATGAGTTAAGATGTGATAAGATGTGTATGGGATGAGGTAATAAGTGTATGTGAAGGGATAAGATATATATGGGTTGTGATAGGGCGAGAATGGATGTAATGTAAAAGAATAGATGTGAAGGCGCATGTGGATATTTCAATGAGAATGTAGATGTATGGATGTGAATGTGGATGTGGATGTGGATGTATGGATGTGAATGTGGATGTGTATGTATAGATGTATGCATGTAGATGTGGATGTATGAATGTGGATGTGGATGTATGGATGTGAATGTGGATGTGGATGTGGATATATGGATGTGAATGTGGATGTGTATGTATGGATGTATGTATGTAGATGTGGATGCATGAATGTGGATGTATGGATGTGAATGTGGATGGGTATGTATGGATGTATGAATGTGGATGTGGATGTATGGATGTGAATGTGGATGTGTATATATGGATGTATGCATGTAGATGTGGATGTATGAATGTGGATGTGGATGTATGAATGTGGATATGGACGTATGGATGTGAATGTGGATGTGGATGTGGATGCTGTTGAAAGAACGGTAGAGGAGGAGGAGACACACACACAGGAGCAAACCCTAATGTATATTGCAAACCCTAACCATAGAGGGAAGCCATGTCCAGTCTCACACAAAGCATAATGCACTAATCCATAATCCACACAACACACAATGAGTTGTGTCCACACTCTACTAACCCTAGCTAATGTCCACACACTATGACCAGCTGGACACGTGGTCATTTATGTCTCACACATGTTCCTACCTAATCTGCCAGCACATAGCATAGCTGGCTCACACTGACATCGAGCTTGAATCTCAACAGCCCCTCTCAAGCTCATGATGTACTGCCGATGAAGATGTAGATGAGCTTGGGATATCAAGACTCTCAACACTCCCCCTCAAGCTCATCCCATGTACTCCCAACATAGTCCGGAAGTACTCAAACTTCTCCCTGCTAAGTGGCTTTGTGAAGATGTCTGCCACCTCCTCATCAGTCTTCACATACTGAAGATCAACTGTACCATCCAGCACCTTCTCTCTGACAAAGTGATAATGGACCTCTATGTGTTTGGTCCTCGCATGAAACACTGGATTCTTTGCCAACTGTATACTGCTCATGTTGTCACAATGAATGACAACTTTGCCATCAAGAGGCTCACATAAATCTGCCAAGAGACTCTTTAACCATATAGCCTCACAAAGTAGCAATGGCTGCACCTCTGTACTCAGCCTCTGTACTGGATAAAGCAACTGTAGGTTGCTTTTTGCTACTCCAACTCACCACGGCACTTCCAAGTGTAAAAGCATATCCACTAGTAGATCTCCTGTCATATGCGCTACCTGCCCAATCAGCATCTGTGTAGCCATGTATGTCCAAGCTTTTACCACTCTCATAAAATAAACCATAATGTACTGTGGTTTTCACATATCTCATGATGCGTCTCACTGCATCCAAATGTGGTTTCCTGGGGCTTTGCATAAACTGGCTGACTAGCCCCACAGCATAGCTCAAATCCGGGCGTGTGATAGTCATGTATATGAGACTACCAACCATCTTCCTGTACATAGAAGGATCATCCAATTCCTCGCCATAATCAGCCCGCAACTTCACATTTTGCTCCAATGGTGTACTCATAGGCTTACACCCTGTCATGCCATACTTTGCCAACATATCCAATGCATATTGGCGCTGAACTAACCATGTACCAGCATGATCTTTCACCACTTCAATTCCAAGGAAGTATCTCAACTCACCAAGATCTTTCATGTCAAATTGCCCACTCAAAGCTTTCTTGACATGCATCACATCTGCACCATGATCACCTGTGATAATCAAGTCATCCACATAGATGACGAGTAAAACAATCCCATGCTCTGTCTTCTTCACATAGAGTGAAGAATCTGCTGTAGAAGTCTGAAAACCAAGTGAGATAAGATATCTGCTCATCTTATCACTCCAAGCACGAGGTGCTTGCTTTAGACCATACAATGCCTTTTTCAACCTGCATACGTGAGTGGGATATCGAGGGTGTACATACCCTTCTGGCTGTGCCATGTACACTTCCTCTTGTAGATCTCCATTTAGAAACGCATTTTTGACATCCATCTGATGCATTTCCCAGCCATTAGCTGCAGCCATAGCAATGATTGCTCTCACTGTGCCCATCTTAGCCACTGGACTAAACGTCTCATCATAATCCAATCCTTGGGTTTGTGCATAACCCTTTGCTACCAATCTAGCTTTATGTCTCTCAATAGAACCATCAGATTTGCACTTCACTTTGTAAACCCATTTACATCCAATAACATTCTTGTCCTTTGGTAGTGCAACCAAGTCCCATGTATCATTATGGACCAATGCGTCCATCTCAACATCCATTATTTTTTCCCATACATGCTCTCCAATAGCCTCTGTATAGCATGTAGGTTCCACATGCTTCACCATAGATGTCATGTATGCATAGTGCATAGCAAAATCTCTATATGTCAATCTGTCAACAGGATATCTGACTCTCTGGGATCTCCGCAATGCATGCGGGTCACTCTGTACACCTGTAACTCTAGCATGTGGTGGCACATATCTGTCCTGCCTAGCACCAGGTGTGCGTAAAACAGGTATGCCAAGCTCTTCATCCAAACTCTCAGAACTAGATGACTCATAACCTGTGATTCCAATTCCTTCAACTTTCTTCTTGCCTTTATCCATAGCACTACTCTCAGTGCTTACACGCTCATGCCTCAAACGTCCTGACCATGTACGTACACTACTGCTCTGAGATTTTGCTGGCCCAGACATAGTAGTAGAACTAGAACTTGCTTGTGATGGCAAGTTCATAGGCACATCTGCCTCAAGTGACTCAATGACTCCCTCATCTTTTGCTTTGTACCAACTAGCAAGCTCATCAAACACCACATTGCGTGAGATGACCACTTGTCTAGTTTGAGGGTTATAACATTTGTATGCCTTTCGATCCTGTGCATATCCAACAAATACACATTTCTCTGCTTTAGGATCCAACTTCCTTCTTCTTTCATCAGGCACATGTACATAAGCTATACATCCAAAAACTTTAAGACGTCCAATGTCTGGCCTATAACCTGTAAGCCGCATCTTTGGCGTGCTTCCATGAATGGCTACTGTAGGTGTTTTGTTCAATATATACACTGCAGTAGCACATGCTTCTACCCAATAGTAATCTGGCATGCTCTTTTCATTAAGCATTGCCCTTGCCACTTCACATATGACTCTATTCTTTCTCTCAACCACACCATTCTGCTGAGGTGTATACCTGCAAGTCAACTGTCTTCTTATTCCATGCTTCCTCAAGAAATGCTGAAAAGTTTTTGAGGTGTATTCACCACCTCCATCTGTCCTCAGACATTTAATCCAACAGCCATATTGCTTTTCTGCAAAAGCTTTGAAATCCATGAACTTTTCCATTACTTCACTCTTCTCTCTCAGAAAGTATATCTATGTCATCCTGCTAAAGTCATCAATGAATGTAACATAGTATAAACTGCCTTTGATAGATGGGTTTTGTGCAGGACCCCATACATCACTATGTACGATCTCAAGTGGCCTGTTACTCATATTTCCTTCTCTAGGAAACCTCAACCTTGCCTGCTTTCCAAACTGACAGGCTTCACAAACATGCATATGTCCATCATATTTGAACCTAGGCAATCCATTGACAATGCCTCTTGTTTGCATGTTCTTTAATCTCTGTATATTGACATGTCCAATCCTCTTATGCCACATATCAATGTCCTGTACTACATTCCTGCTCTTTGAGAACATGGCTGATTTTAGCTCAGGAATTCCAGCATCCAGCTTAAACAATCTGCCTTCTTTCTTGCCTTTAGCAATCACTCTACATCCATGTTTAAAGTCTTCAACGAAGCATCCATGCTCGTTGAAGCGAACCTGTAATCCCTGTTCCACCATTTGACCAACTGAGGCCAAGCTTTTAGTGATCGAAGGCACATATAGCACATCTGACATAGACTTTGTCTGACCATTATGCATGACCAATGGTACACTTCCAACATGTGTAATGACATGCTGGGTATCATCACCTGTTTCCACATAGCCCTTCACATCCATAGGCTTCATATGCTCAAACCATTCACCATGACACGTCATATGGTTTGATGCTCCTGAGTCCATGTACCATGTATCATCATTCTCAGCATTTGTCGTCATAGAACCCACAACATGCTTCATGGCAAACAAATGATTTGCAGTTCCATCATTGCTGCTTGATGCATAGTTACCACCATGTTGTGCATAGTTTCCACCATAATGACCACCACGTTGTGCTCTTCCCCCTCTCAAATCATTCTGTTTGCAGAAACAATCTCTCGCCATATGACCATATTTGCCACAATAATGGCATTCCACATCTTGCATAGAATTTTGTTGGCCTTGCCAACGTCCTCTTCCACGGGGGTTACCTCTGCCTCTTTGAGGGGTATATCCATGACCACCTCGAGCACCATATGAAGGCTGAAAATTCTGTTGTGGAGGCCTATCCTGCCATCCACGACCATTACCACCGCGTCCACGTGATGCGAATCTCCCCCTGCCTCTAAAACCTCTCTGCGAGTAGAAAGCCTGATTTCTGCCATCATCATGGCTAGTAGATGCATCCAGAAATGAATCACTGAGCTTGATTTCCTCAACCAATAAGAGTGAAGCCAACTCATCGAAGTTGGGTAGACCTTTACTCCTCACTGAGATAGATGTATCAAAAGATTTGTATTCTTTGCTAAGACCACGCAAGGTAATATCCACCAAATCATCATCAGGCATGGGGGCATTTATTGTGGCCAATGCATCTGCAAACTTCTTGATTTCTTGCACATAATCATGTATGTTCCTTTTATTCCTTTTCACATTATGTATCTGCTGTCGCAATTGAGACTTGCGAGCACTCGTATCTGTATCAAACATCTTGACCAAAGTATCCCATGCATCTTTGGGATTCTCAGCATCCTGAATGTGTATGAGCATAGCATCACAAATGCATATAGACAAATAATGCAGCACTTTGAATGCTCTTTTTGGCCATTGCTTATGAGCAATAATCTGTTGCTGTGTAGGTTGCCGAGGTAGCTCAGGCTCTGGCTCAGCACCTGTAATGAGATTCCAAAATCCTTTTCCTTTCAAGAAACTCTTTATCCTGTACTTCCATGCGTGGAAGTTCTTCCTATCCAGCTTCTCACCAACAATCTGAACTGGATTATCCGACATGTTGCTCAATGCATACACCTTCCGCACACTTCAAATCTATAAATGAGACTTCCTCAGCTCAACCACGCTCCAATTAATGTTCCAGATACTCCAAGATAGCCAACAAACTCCAATTTTGATGGAGGAAATCAACCTGTAATCATCCAAGACGAATTGTCTCACACAGTGCGAGATATCCTAAATTGACACGCCTTCCAAGGCTCCAAATCACAATGTAATGGTGCAATCAAGTATGGGCAACTTGCAGTGACACCTAATGAACCTCAATGTTGAGTATCAACACCATCTTACATGTGTACATATCAGTTTTTGAAAACCCCTTTTTCTGTTTTTGGAAAAACCAGAAAAACCAGAAAAACCAGTAATGTTTTGGCTCTAATTTCTTCAATATTTCACCAAATTGAGCAACCAGGCATTCATTGGCTTAGCAATAGTGTCCATCAACTCCATGTAAGAGGAATTTATCCAATTGTAAAACACTAAGGATTAATTGCTCAATTAAAATGCTCTGTTTCTCTGCAACCAGTGGACAGCCTGTTTTAATCAGCTCATTCCCAGCTCAATTAAGCATCATTGACCAAACAAATCACATAGCCCTCTTCTCCAAAGTGTAAATCATTCAATTGCATCTGTGAGGTTAATTCCTATAGCAACTTGCCATATCTTGGGTGGTGGATTGGGCTTTGGGTCTATACTTGAAATATGTCAAGCATCCAATGAGTAATTGGCCTCCTCGTAGTCAAAATGACCAAAAACTGCTATGTTTTCTCCTGTCTAGCTGCGCCGCCTGCAAATGAGGACTTTGGGAGTGATTAACTTGCTATTTGATGATGTATTTGAGTGCCCAACACACCTAGGCATATGTGCAATCCATCAATGCTTTGATTTTTACCAAAAATGTGCTCCAAATGCTTCAATTTTTGACTTGCTTTTCTCTGTTTTGTGTGAGCTCAAAAACCAGAGATTTCCATACATTTAAATGCTTCCAAAATGCTCCAAACTTTGTTCAAGGCTTGCATATGGGTTGCCTTTACATCGCTCTTTGTCAAATACATATGTCTTTTGCCAGAATCACACGTATTTCCACCATACATCAATGCTTTCAAGCTTTAATGGAAAGCTTCAAAAACCAGAATTTTTCTTTGCTTTGATTTGCTCTATTTTGCTTTGCTTTTGCCTGTATCACCTGCAATCCGCTCAAGGATGTTTAGAAGACCTTACCCGGTAGGCCAAGCTTTCAGATCTGATAAGATTCGGTGTGCTCCAAGCTTCACAGCTCCAATGGCAAGCTTCACAACTTCTTTTCACAGCTTCTTCTCCCTCTTCACTCACTCACTCATAAACCCTAATAAACAGCACAAGGCTCTGATACCATGTTGAAAGAACGGTAGAGGAGGAGGAGACACACACACAGGAGCAAACCCTAATGTATATTACAAACCCTAACCATAGAGGGAAGCCATGTCCACTCTCACACAAAGCATAATGCACTAATCCATAATCCACACAACACACAATGAGTTGTGTCCACACTCTACTAACCCTAGCTAATGTCCACACACTATGACCAGCTGGACACGCGGTCATTTATGTCTCACACATGTTCCTACCTAATCTGCCAGCACATAGCATAGCTGTCTCACACTGACATCGAGCTTGAATCTCAACAGATGCATGGATGTGAATGTGGATGTGTATGTATGGATGTATGCATATAGATGTTGATGTATGAATGTGGATATGGATGTATGGATGTGAATGTGGATGTGGATGTGGATGTATGGATGTGTATGTATGGATGTATGCATGTAGATGTGGATGTATGAACGTGGATGTGGATGTATGGATGTGAATGTGGATGTGGATGTGGATGCATGGATGTGAATGTGGATGTGCATGTATGGATGTATGCATATAGATGTGGATGTATGAATGTGGATGTGGATGTATGGATGTGAATGTGGATGTGGATGTATGGATGTGAATGTGGATGTGTATGTATGGATGTATGCATGTAGATGTGGATGCATGAATGTGGATGTGGATGTGGATGTGGATGTGGATGTATGGATGTGAATGTGGATGTGTATGTATGGATGTATGCATGTAGATGTGGATGTATGAATGTGGATGTGTATGTATGGATGTATGCATATAGATGTGGATGTATGAATGTGGATATGGATGTATGGATGTGAATGTGGATGTGGATGTGGATGTATGGATGTGAATGTGGATGTGTATGTATGGATATATGGATGTGAATGTGGATGTGTATGTATGGATGCATGCATGTAGATGTGGATGTATGAATGTGGATGTGGATGTATGGATGTGAATGTGGATGTGGATGTGGATGCATGGATGTGAATGTGGATGTGTATGTATGGATGTATGCATGTAGATGTGGATGTATGAATAAGGATGTGAAAATGGATGTATGCATGGATGTGTATAAAGAATAATGAATGTGAATGGGTATGGGAAATAATGTGTCATTGATATGAGTGAATGGATGAGAATGAGTACATATGAATGGAATGTGGAATAAGTAATGTGGATTGAGGAATGACCATACGGTGCTTGGGCTCTGGGTCGCCCCGAAGATACCCACACGTGCGTCGTGGAAGATATTGGAATAAAGAATAAGAATTGTTTTCTAAAACCGGGCATGGATCTGGTTGATTGACCTTGTTGGTCCTCAAACAGATGAGTCCATGGCTCTCTTTTATATGGATCTGTGGGTTGATCTTGCTGATCTTCCACGGAGATTCCATTCTATTATATGAATATATTGCCGGTTACTATGAGCTAGGAACTATGGAAAAGGCCCCTTAGTGAACAGGTGGTGAGCGTTCTGGTTGCCAATGATGCCATAAGTATACCGCTGAATGAATGACTGGAAATAAGGATTCAACCAGAGACTTTGAGGATTGTCATCAGTGACATAATTGTTTCATTAAAGGATTGTTTTAAAGCTAGCTGATGCTAAGAAAAAAGCAATTTCATATTGGGTGTGTAAGTGGTGTGACTAGTTTTATGTTTGCATGAACTTCCGGCTAGGGGGCCTTGGAACTCTTTTCCTTGGTACCTGGGACAAAACCTAACCAAATTCTTAATTGGATTCCATCACTACAGTGGTTGGGCGGTTGGCTAACCCATGGGACTCGATGGGGTTAGGCTGGACTGATGGATCTGTAAATCGAGACTCAATTTCTGTTATTACGATAGATAAAGTAAATCCCGGATAGTAATTGTTCTATGGATAGGAATCAACGGCTGTGCCTCTTGATAGGGAAAAAAACGTCGATCCCAATGATCCAAGTGCAAGTTCTTCCTTGATCTGACCAAGTATCTTTATAGGTGTAGTCGGATCAGTTTGATCAGTAATGGTCTTGACTACGTTAGAGTAAAAAGTTATCCTGGGAGGAATCGCCCGTGCTTTCCGGATAAGGGAAGTTTTTCCCGGTCGGTTTTGAAAAAACCGACGGATTAGTCTCTTGTCCGGATATCCGTGGACGAGGCCCCGAGTGTGGGACCCTGCCTCGCGCATGAAATGCTACTTCCGCTGCTAGCACCCCGAATCCGTTGTGCGTGGGGACAAGAATCTCACTTTTGCCCTAGAGAGAGAAAATTTTTTAGTTTGAGGTAATTCAGTTTCTAGATATCTTTGGATGGAAAAATATCCTTCCTATTAAAATTATTTCCCCTGAAACATAAATTCAAAAAGAACTTTCCAGTGTGCAGTTGGAATAAATTGAAAATAGGCCTTAGCTTGAGGGTCCAGATTTACTGAAAATTTTAGATTAAGGCTCCTATGGACCAATAAGATTAATCCAAATGTAGGGAGGAGATAAATTGAATAATAAAAGAAAAATCTCCCAAAAATGAGTAAATACTCACATAAGATGAAGAGTTGACTAAGGAGGACAAGGTTTATTAGTTAAAAAAGAAGAGATATTTAGAGAAAATGATGCATTTTTGACACCTCAGTGTGGGGAATTCCCCTCATAAAGGAGGTGCCTATTTCACATGTGTGAATGAGTTTTAAACTCACAAATAATGAGATATTTTCATCTCTCCTCTCTCCTATTTTAACTAGATCCCAAAAAGTAGCTAAACTGACTTAAAAATGGTCAAAAAGTGACCAAACTGATCTAGAAAATTCTAGAATCAGTTTGCTTGGTTAGAGGCTCACTTTCTCCTATAAATAGAAGCCTCCCCCCTTGTAAAAGGGTAATAGTGTTTATGCACTGTTACTCTACTCCTCCCAGAGTCAAATACATTGAATTCACTTGATAATTCAATTGTTTTTTACTAAATCCTCTCCAAGAGAACTGGTGACCATTCTTGTTGTAAACAAGATTAGAACCCTCAATCCATCAAGCCAAAGGAAAGCTTACAAACTCCATGTAAGCTTAATTCTTACTTATTGTGAATTTTAAATCTATGGTTTTCTTAAATTTTATGCTTTGAAAATGTTTGAATTATAATCTGATGCTATGCCTTGATGGAAAGGCCACCCCGTTCTCTTCTTTACAATTTAGCCCTTCTAAGTCCTAGAAAGTTTCATTAAATGATTAATTAAACTCTTTTCATTGTTTACTCTCTTACTTTTTAGAAAATGGAGTAGATTAGAGATATTAGAATTCAAATTGGATTAATTCAAGTCATAAATTGAATGTTAAAATTGAGAAATGGTCAGCCATACAAAGGAGGTTATGGTAAAATTTTCTTAAATTTTGTGGAACTAAAGTTTATCATTAGATTATTCTAAAAGAGTATTTCGTTCCGTTTGTGCATTCTTTAAAGATTATCTCATTAATTTTGATTTTATGCATAGAAAGATGCATAAAGGAATTTATTTTTATTTCAAAAGAGTTATTCTCAGTAATTTTGATTTTTTGCATAGAAAGATGCAGAAAAGAATTTATTTTTTTTCAAAAGTGTTATTCCCATTAAAATTGAATTTATGCATAGAAAGATGCATAAAGGATTTATTTTTATTCTAAAAGTGTTAATTTCATTAAAATTGATTTTATGCATAAAAGATGCATAAAGGGTTTATTTTTATTTTAAAAGTGGTATTTTCCTTAAAAATTGAATTTATGCATAAATAGATGCATAAAAGGATTTTGTTAAAAGTGTTTTTCCTAGTGAAGTTGATTTTATGCATAAATAGATGCGTAAAGAATATTTATATTAAAAATTAGAATTTTCTTAAATTCTATGTTTAAACGAATGTGATGAGAATAGATGTGATGAGATGTGATGAGAATGAGATAGATGTGAATTAATGGATGGATGGATGTGATATGAATAGAAGTTATGAGAATGTGATGTGGATAGATCTGATGTGAATCAAATAGATGGATGGATGGATGTGATGTGAATAGAGGTGATGAGAATGTGAGGTGGATAGATGTGATGAGATGCGATGTGAATCAGATAAATGTGAATGAATGGATGAGATGTGGTCATGTGAATCAGAATATAAATGAATGATATGGGATGTGAGCGAGTGTATGTGATGATAATGAATGTGAATGTGAATGTGTATGTGAGGAATAGATGTGAATGAGTATGTGGTGAAAGAATGGATAAGGATGTGTATGAGAAGAATGGATGTGAATGTGTATGTGAAGAATGGATGTGAATGAGTATGTGAAAGAATGGATGTGGATGTATGTGAATGAACGGATATAGATGTGTATGTGGAAAGAATGTGATGTGATGTGTATGTGAAAGAATGTGATGTGAAATGAATATATGTGGATGTGAAGTGATAGATATGAATGTATGGATAGATATGAGTAGTCGTACATGTGAATGATTGGATGGATGTGGATGAATGAGATGAGATATGTATGAATGACATATGATGTGGATAGAAGTGATGTGATATAATGCTGATGAGAATGAATGTGATGGATATGAAAGAATGTGAATGTGATGGATATGAATGAATATGATGTGATGGGATGTGAACCGGGATAGATGTGAATGAATCAGAACTGAGGTAAAGTGAATGGATGAGTTGTGAGTAAATGTGATGTGGTCCGAATGGATGAGATGTGAATCAATGTGATGTGATGAGATGTGGATATGGGTAGATGTGAGTGGATGAGATATGATGAGGATAAATTGAGGAAAGATGTGATGAGATGAAAATGATAGGAATACTTGTGAAATGGTTGTGGAATTAAATAATGTGGTTGATGTGGAAAGATGAGAGTTTGTTTTATAGAAACTATATTTATGACTTGTTTTTAAATGAATGTTTTATGTCAAGAATGGTGGGGAAGCATTTTGACCGTCTTGTGAATGAGGTCATGGAGACCTAATCAATTAAGTTGCAACAGTTGACGGAGAGTCAATGGAGGACATCTCGCATAGCAAGGCCGGCCGAGGTCTTGACCAGCCTCAATTCGATTAAAATGGTGAGCTTCCGGTACAGTGGATGAGGGACCAAGGAAGTGGCCTATGAGTGAAGTGCTAGGTCACCTACGAAGGATCCTAGAGGGTGCTAACCATATGGTGCTCGGGCTCTGGGTCGCTGGACGATACCCACACGTGCATCGTGGAAGATATTGGAACAAGGAGTAAGAGTTGTTTTCGGAATTCGGGTATGGATCTAGTTGATTGACCTTGCTGGTCCTCAACAAATGAGTCTATGGCCCTTTTATATGGATCCGTTGGTTGATCTTGCTGATGTTCAACTATTGTTTCATATTGCTTTTTTGCAGGTGCTCAAAAGAAGAGAGAGTTCAATAAAATGCAAAGACATTGAAAATTTGAAAATTGAGATAACACAGACACCATAAACAAAGGTATTATATTCAATAAAGTAAAATTTTGTACCAAAGTGTTTAATTGTATATGTAGAACATATTCTTGACAACCATTTTCTATTTATCTATAGCCTGATCCATAGGCTGCTCTACATGGTCCAAGCTCACCGTATCATCTTTTTTTGGAGAATCTATTTTCTGCTGCTCCATCCTATCGTGTAAAATCTCTTGGTGTTGCTCCATTGTCTCCTCTACTGCCCCTGGAGCATCTATTTACTCTGCTGCTCCATCCTATCGTGTACAATCTCTTGGTGTTGCTCCATTGTCTCCTCTACTGCCCCTGGAGCATCTATTTGCTCTGCTGCTCCATCTTCTCCTCAATAACATCAGCAGGTCCTTGTTCCTGTCCTTGTTCCTGTGGCTTCTCCTCATCAGCACTAGGTCCTTGTTCTTGTGGCACCACATCAGCATCATCTGTGTCATCAAGATGTATGACACCTTCTCGGACTTTAGAGATCTCACCTAACTCGACAATAGCTGGTACAATAGGTTTGGGGGAGGCATACTTCAAAAACTTCCAAATTGTATCAGCTCTGAAACTATATACATAGTTTGAGCTGAAGCTATCTTCTCTCATCTGCAATGGCATATGATGATTTAGAACACTTTATACCAATATCAATTATTTTGAAGCTAAATGAAAATTATTTTTTCTTACAAGGTCTGGCTGTCCTATCTCAAAATAGCTTGAAAGTATATATTTGGCACTGATCAGCACTCTCCAGCCACCCGCAGAGCTACTTGAATCATCTTGTTGTGGTGTCTGTACAGTTGGAAAGATATGTTAGAAACTGTTACTATCTGAACAAAAAAAAAATTATTCAATAAGTTCAAAGGCATAGCATGAAATAGACATCAGTAGAGGGAAAGACTTTCTACCTCTAAATCTATTGAATCTATTGAATCCAAAAGATTGACATTAGGAGGACAGTGATCCAATGCATCTAGAAGCCTTCTAATACAACTGCAATATATATAATTCAGTTAGTGTGCATTAAATCAAAATAATGAAGTTTAAAGTTAAAAATAGCGCACACACCACTTACAACTACAGTATATATAATTCAGTTAGTGTGCATTAAATCAAAATAATGAAGTTTAAAGTAAAAAATAGCACACACACCACTTATAATTTTAGCTCTGTGTGTGTGTTTTTAAGAGAGTTAAATAAAAAGCATTGCTTTTGTTGGATGTCAATAGAAGCAAAGCTCCAGTGGTCACTGCTGAAGGAAATAAGCATTAAGAAATCAAAGGCTACAAGAGTTCTCAATCTTGAGGAAAAATCCCAAAAGAAGAAGTCACCCACATACTTGTTATGGTATGGAAGTAGCAAAACATCGACAACATCAAAATTGCATTGTCTGAACCAACTGGAAATATCCATGGGAGTTTCCTTTGCATCTCTTAACTTAAAGGAAATGGCAGGATCAATAATATGAACTGTATGCTGTACAGTGGTTAAGCCAGCTTCTCATCATGCTGCATTGGACCAAACAATAATTAGGGTAGAGTGTAAAGGAGGTACAAGAAGGATTGTTTTACAAACAAATGTAAAATAAAAGACACTTACTAGAGCATTGCAAGAATGATAGTATCTGAGCGATACTCATTCTTATGTAAAGGAGGTACAAGAAGGATTGTTTTGCAAACAAATGTAAAATAAAAGACACTTACTAGAGCATTGCAAGAATGATAGTATCTGAGCAATGCTCATTCTTATGAGCCAATGCTGCGAAGCATGGTTTTGTCAAGTCAAAATTATTCACTGAAGTTTCATCCTCAATATGGACAACTATGTTAGGGCCCAGCTCCTGCAACCTTCTCTGTGTCTGCAGCTCCATCTGTACAGTCTCCACATCTATAATAATAAATTTAGATTCTTTTATTTGTGCTGCTTTAGTGACTCCTCATAAACAGCTTTCCCTCTGGTGCTCTTTGAGAGAGTTACTTCAAACAACCTTAACCTCATCTACCTTCAACTTTATTGTAGGTGGAATTAATAATATGTCTCTCATTTTGATGTCCTGTCATTCCACAGGATGGACTAGCTTGTTATACCTCCATCTCACTCTGGACAAAGTGTTGAAGTCTTTGGCCATCAGAGTTACCCTGTGAGCATGGGCTGCTACCAGCATTGCATCTTCAAAATATTTCTCCAAGTAATCCTCTGCCATTTCCTGTAAGGAAAGAATGGCAATCCTGTTCCACCTGAAACCAAGGTGCCAACTATCACATATGTCTCTCACTAGTCTCTCAAAAGGTGCCTTGGGGATTGTAAAGCCTATAGCTTTCTGTTGCTTCCTGATCTCCTTTAGCACACCTGCACCATGTTTCAATCTCTTGGCCTTTTGCTGGAGCAAGCTCATTGGCTTCCCCTTCCTGCCATGTGCAACTCTTCCCTTTGGAGGCACACTAAATTCCTTGATACCTGCCCCAGCTGCTGCTGCTGCAAGCCCTGGCCCCTTGCTAGCCCTCCTTGCAGTTGACTTGGTTCTTGCCATCACTCTGACAAGTTGCATACAAAGCAATGGAAAGAGATTACAGCCATGGAGAACATGGAATAATACAAGAAGGCAATGACAGGGGTGGATGAAGCAACATTTATAAATTTGCAACAAAACGCGATTTCGACAGTTTGAAATTCCTAACAGCTCACTCCCGCGTTTTTCTGCAAATACCTGAAGTAACATGCTATTACATTCCTACAATGATTTCTCTGTCTTTACAACTAAAAACAATATGGATTGAGTTTATGCAAGGAGTGTACAGCCATGGATAGCTTAGAAAGACACAACATCACAATGATAGGGGTGGATGAAGCAACAGTTATAGTTTTATATTTGCAAGAAAATGCGATTTGGGCTGTTTGAAATTCCTAAAGCCTTCTCCTCGCGTTTTCTTGCAAATTCATGAGGCAGCATACTGTAACATGCCTTCAGTCATTTCACTGTGTTTGCATTTTGGTGCAGGATGGATTGAGTCTATGGAAGGCAAGAAGTGATCAATCTCTCACTCAACCAGCCCAATTCAAAAGTCTTCATGAGGCAGCATACTGTAACATGCCTTCAATCATTTCACTGTATTTGCAACTTGGTGCAGGATGGATTGAGTCTATGGAAGGCAAGAAGTGATCAATCTCTCACCCAACCAGTCCAATTCAAAAGTCTTCTTGCTTGTGGTTGTAGTGGAAAAAGCTAAGGAATGCATATATTATTTATCCTAATAATTAGCGCCCAGCCTGTATTTTTCAAGTCTCTTGGTGCTTAAGAGGCCATGGAAAATCAGGGCCTTCCCCATACCATCATACCCAAACATGCTCCGATGGGGACCAAACTTTGCAAGCATGTGGGGGTGGGTCCCCCCCACAAGCTTGCAAAGTCTGGTCCCCATTGGAGCATGTTTGCATTGGTAATTAGCGCCCAGTCTGGGTTTTTGAAGTCTCTTAGTGCTTAAGAGGCCAAGGAAAATCCAAGACTTCCCCATACCATCGTACCTAAACATGCTCCGATGGGGACCAAACTTTGCAAGCATGGGGGGAGACCCACCCCCACATGCTTGCAAAGTTTGGTCACAATCAGAGCATGTTTGGATTGGTAATTAGCGCCCAGTGTGGATTTTTGAAGTCTCTTGGTGCTTAAGAGGCCATGGAAAATCTGGACCTTCCCCATGCCATCTTACCCAAACATGCTCCGAACTTTGCAAGCATGTGGGGGGACCCACCTCCACATGCTTGCAAAGTTTGGTCCCCATCGGAGCATGTTTGGGTACGATGGCATGGGGAAGGCCCGGATTATCCATGGCCTCTTAAGCACCAAGAGACTTCAAAAACCCGCACTGGGCTAGTTACCAATCCAAACATGCTCTGATTGTGACCAAACTTTACAAGCATGTGGGGGTGGGTCCCCCCCATGCTTGAAAAGTTTGGTCCCCATCGGAGCATGTTTGGGTACGATGGCATGGAGATTTTCAACAAAGAATATGATAGCCAAAGTGTTAAAAAATATAATAAAATCAAGAACATCAACTAAAATGTAATGATACTCAATAATGAAAAAACTCATTATAAATATATCTTTAAAGATATCTTTTATTTTATAATTATATAACTGCTTTTTTTAATAAAGTATTTTTTTTCAAATTTTATTCAAAGGTTTATTCTACATAAAAGTTTTTCAAGAAATATTAAATTAAAACTTTTATTTTTTTAAAATTAATAATATAAACTTTAATAATAATATTATTGATCTAATCCCAAAATATAATCCTTTAAAATTAGTGATTTTAAATTCTTTTATTTAATATGTTATATATATTTTATTATTTAAAATTCTATATTCTATTTCTCTAAATTACTAAATTAATTTTTTCAAAAATATGTTTTTGAAAAAAGAGGGGAGGTGGGAAGAAGGTGCCATGTGTCACATGCGTGCATGACACGTGGCATTCTCTTGACATGTGGCACTATTATGGTTGATGTGGCAATTCCATGATGTGGTATGCCATGCCACCAAGTGCGAGGTGGCATGCAAAGGTGGCAAGATGATGTGGCATTAATGATGACTAGGATGATGAGGTGAGGAGTCAACTAGGTTGACCATGTTGACATGGAGGGTGGAGGTGGCAAGCTGCTTATGTGGATCCTCTCGATGCTCATGTGGACATAAAGTGGCATGCATATATAAGATTTGTGCCGCCTCACACATGGAATGAAACCTAAGCTGTGAAGTTTACCAAGCCTAGATTTCCAAACCTAACTAGGATTGGTTTTAGACTTGAAAAGGGGAGAGTGGACACAATATGGAAATTTTCACTTGGGAGGATTGAAAATGGACCTTCCCATACTCAAATCAAGACTTTTTTTTTAATAAATTCATGGCAACAAGAGTATTGATCCCTTGAGTTTTTAGATTGAAAGATTCAATATTTAATTTTTTAGAATTACATTACTATTGATTTAATGGGCCTTTGACAATCATAATAAATTTTCCAAAGTAAATCTACAAAAATCCAACCGTTAGATTTGTAATTTTACCTTATACCCACATTATACTAATCTTTCCCAATCTAATCATCACTAGATCCATACAATTTGAGCCTTTTAAATGGTAGATGTGGTGGGAGGATAAAATAGTATGTTTTTTAACAGTTCTAATACCTTTTAAATAATATAGAAAATAGTAGAACACATCAAAAATTACTCGATAAATCAAGTTAAGCTCTATGTTATTTGTATTTGTGATATGAAAAGTGGGAACATCATATGAGTAATAATGTAAAAGTTATAGGCAATTTAGTCACATTCACTGTACCTGTCTAAACCTACGACAGGGCCTGTATACAAGCTTGGTTCCCATTAGGAACTCAATGGAGTCTTTTTGGGCCCTTTAATTTGCCATGAGGTTATGGAAACGTTTAACTTTTTGACAAATAGGAGCCCGCCATGTAAGCAAAAACCAATGGTTTGTAAGAGAGGTGTAAGAGTGGTCAAAGGGTGCACTTTTTCTCCCAAAAAGGGGAGGGGGCAATTTTACAATTTTCGGACCTCCATAACTTCTACATACAAGCTCCGATTTGAGCGGAGATTATAGATCCGTGATCTACGCATCAAGAGCTTTCCATAGATATGTTACATGATATGGTTTTATCCGCTAGATTTTAAATTCCATTTTTCCCCCAAAATTCAAATTCGAATAAAGTAGCCGTTTTGAAGCTTCTAATTAGAAAACGTTTCTTCTTAAGAGAAAAGGTTTGACTCCCTTAAACTGCCAAATAAAAGGGCCCAAGAAGACTCCATTGAGTTCCTAATGCAAAGAAAAGGGGATTTGCAATTATTGGATATTCGATCAGATTATAGTTTTAGGTGCCCAACTTTGCATATGATGTTTCATTAGAAGACCTTGAAGTGAAACTCCTTGGCTAACTATGAGAGATTAGCTATTCTTCTTGAAAAAATGCCTGTTTTCCAGCTAAAGTCAAGGGCGCCCACTACATGAAACTAGATAATCTCATCTTGCAACCACCCATTAGGAGTCCTCAAG